>NC_084793.1:208086166-208389196 GCF_963169125.1 Humulus lupulus
ACTTACTTTATTTATCCTACCACTTCCCAACACAATTAAATTATTCAATTTATTTATTTTAATTTGATTAATTTAATCTCCATATTTTGCCTATAAATAGAGTATTGAAAGACCATTTGGAGAGCTCTTCTTCTTCATCTTTTTTTTTAACCTCTTCTACACTTCATATTTTTCTCTCTTCTTTTCACTATTTTCTCTACCATTTTCATCTTTTGAAGAGCATGTCAAGTATGTTATTTTGTAATTTTTATTTCAATCTAGTTATGAGCTTCTAATCTTTTTCAAAGATTGTTGAGGCTCAAAATTCCACGCCCTCGAAGGATCAAAGGCACGCACTAAGGCCCCATAAGCACTTAATTACGTGATGGGGCCGCGATGCCCTCGGGCTCCCATTGTCCCGCACCAACCACGTACCTAGCGAAGCCACGCCTTAGTTGCACCTGATGGCCTCGCTGGTGGAGCGTCTCGTTGGGCGTGGTGGCCTCGTTGGTGGAGCGCCTCGCTGAAGGTGGTGGCCTCGCTGGTGGTGGCCTCGCCGCACATGGTGGCCTCGCTGCACATGGTGGCCACGCTGATGGAGCGCCTCGCTGAAGGTGGTGGTCTCGCTGGTGGTGGCCTCGCTGATGGTGGCCTCGCTGCACATGGTGGCCATGCTGGTGGAGCGTCTCGCTGGGCGTGGTGGCCTCGCTGGTGGTGGCCTCGCTAGTAAGGCACCTCGCGAAATAGTGCCCCAACCATGCCTCGACCGCGCACATGAGGTCTAGCACAAGGTGGCCTCGCGAGATGGCGTCACGCACACGCCTATTCTTCGCCCCTAACACTTCAAGTGGACGTCTCCTCTAAGGGTCAACCATGACTTCGACATTTAGAGGGAAAGGCCTAAGAATAATTCAAAAGGATCATGTTGGTACAATCTTGTACGGGGTACGACCGTTAAGACCGTACGCATGATCCTGACACTCATGATAGACGAGTAGTTGGAGCATTAGGAAAGAGGACAGAATCGACACCACTACCTCCTGCACCACTACACCTGCCACTACTCATCAGACACGGGTATAGACAAGTAGTGGAGACATCCTCCTGACATCTGCTCCTGTACGGGATGTACGACCACAACCTCTGAAGCCACTCCCCTGACACAGTACATATGTACCACTTGGTCTCCTTGACCACCATGTATCTAAGGCCATTAGGGCCTACTATAAAATGAACTCTAAGACCACTTGAAAAAGGGTTGGAAATTTTACTGTAGCAGAGGTTTGAGTGTGAATGAAAGACTGAATTCTCCATTATTGTTCTATCATTGTTCTTGAGTTATTATTCAAGTTTTTACAGTTTTCCGATCAGTGATCTTGATTTGATAATTTTTCCAACTTAACTTCGTTGACGAGTTCTCACCGTCAACAGTTTGGCGCCGTCTGTGGGAACGTTAGTTTCAAGCTACTGTTCCACCATTGTTTCCGACAAGAAGAAGATGCCAAGACACTCGAAGCGATTGAGGGAGACGCGGGAGGTAGAAGTTCACCTGAACGGAGTCCAGTTGAAGGCCTCCATGAAGGACGCTCCTCCACCCAGGGACGGGAGCCCCCGAAAGACCCTGAGGTTCACGGAGGTGATAGGGTGGCCTCATCGCCAGCCGCTCCACCTGGAGGGAGTCCTCCAAGAGCACCACCGGTAAACGCTGATGAGTTCCCTCCTCCAAAACCGCCGCAGGCACCGAACTCCGGCCGGCAAGACCCGGGCCCTTCTGCCCGTAGGCCTAACAAGCACCCCCGGGTCCACTCCGTGAGCTCGAGTTCGAAATCCCGGTTTTACGAAGAGGAGATACGAGAGCTCCACCGCAAGAACCAAAGATTAGAAACCACCTTAGAAAACATGCAAGAGGTCCTTAACGGCCTGCTGCAGGGTAAGTCCAGCGTAACCTTGCCTAAGAGGAAGGAGAAGGGCAAGGATGGGGTGGAGACCACGGTACCGGTAGATGATGGGAGAACCCGACATTCAACTAGTAACACCCCCCGCGCGAAGCAACGCGATCACCCCGAACCGCCTAAGCAGGCCCCGAAGCCAGTGCCGAGGACCAACGCTGCCCCTCGCCATGAGGATGAGGTCACCTCCAAAAGAACACCCTCAGACTTGCGGGAGGAGCTCAATAAGAAGAGGGCGGGCAAAGGGACCATGCCCCCTGTGGCGCCTCGAGAAGGCAAGGGAAAGGCAGATCTCAGCCCGTCCGCTTTAAGGGACACTCTCAGCAAGAGGAGGCAGGACCTTGACACGGAGATGAGGAGCTTGCGGAGCAAGATCGTCACCGCGTTAGGTGGACAGGCCTTTGAGGAGGATTTCGACCATGAGTCACCCTTTGTGAGAGAAATTCAGGCAATCCGACTCCCTGCCAATTTTAAGGAGCCCAATATGACCCCTTACGAAGGGAACACGGATCCGAAATACCATCTGGATGCGTTTAATGATCTGATGAAACTGAGAGGGATCGGAAGTGGTGCCAGGTGCCATTGCTTCGCTGTTACTCTAAAAGGACCCGCCTACAAATGGTTCAAAAGACTAAGGCCGGGGTCCATCAGGTCCTGGCAGCAGTTTTCTGACGAATTCCTCCAGCAGCACCATGCCGTGCGAGACTACACGATGCCTGGTACCAGCCTGGCTAACGTGAAGCAAGGGGAGAACGAAATCCTGAAGAGCTACATTCATCGGTTCAATATGGAGGCCGCATAAGTGGGAAGCCTAACGCGCTGAGAGTTAAAAATGGCCATTACCGCAGGAGTGCTCCCAGGAAGCAAGTTGTGGGACAACATGTTGAAGAGGGAAGTCACCGACTTAGATGACTTCTATGAGAGAGCGCAGAAGTACATCCGTGTGGAGGATGGCCATGCAAACCTGAAGGCGGGGAAGGAGGAGCCCCACGCGAAGCCCCCAACTAACGACGGATCGAATGTAGCAAAGAAGAAAAGGACGTACGATGGGCCAAGAGATGACCAGCAGAGGAAAACCAAACGAGGGGGTGACCATAGGCCAACGGCTTATACTTACTATACGAACCTCACGGACACCAGGGAGACTATTTACATCACCAACGAAGATCGAGTGCCCTTCAAGAAGCCCCCACCAATGAGGAAGGATCGGTCCAAAAGGGACCCCAGTAGATACTGCCAATACCACAAGGACATCGGACACACCACGGCAGAGTGTATCCATCTGAAGGAGGAAATTGAGGTGCTTATCCGCTGGGGGCACTTGGGCCGCTATGTCAGGAGAGAAAGGCAAAGGTCGGAGGGCGAGCCCACAGCACCCCAGGCACAAGAGCGAGCCCCAGAAATACAGGGGGAGGTCCGAACCATTTTTGGAGGTCCAGGATTTGGGGGAGACTCTAGGAAGGGACAAGATAGATATGCAAGAGAGGCTCGGCGAGGTTCGCCTCCCTGCGTCATGAGTTTAGAACAACGACCCCGGAAGAGTTTCAAGGGGGAAAATGACTCGATAACGTTCAGTGAGGAGGACGCACGGGGGGGTACACTTTCCCCACAATGATCCGCTGGTGTTGACAGTTCAATTGGAAAATATGCGTGTGCATCGAGTCCTAGTGGACAACGGGAGCTCGGTGGACATCCTATATCGCCCTGCTTTGGAAAAGATGGGACTGGGCATTCGTCACCTGAAGCCCTGCCAGTCGTCCCTATACGGATTCACAGGGGACTCAGTGCAACCCCTTGGAATGATCGAATTGACACTTACCATGGGGGATCAACCCCAGCAGACTACAGTCATGTCTAACTTTGTTGTAGTAGATTGTGCATCAGCTTTCAACGCGGTATTGGGGAGACCCTCCCTGAGATAATTGAAAGCCATAACTTCAACATATCACTTGGTTGTCAAGTTCCCGACTCCAGGAGGGGTCGCAAGTATGAAGGGAGAACAGAAGGAGGCGAGGGAGTGTTACAACACCTCACTCCGCACGCCTGTAAAACCGCGTGAGCCAATGTCCATGGTGGTGCATGAGGCGCTATGTTTGCCCACGGGGGGTCCGCAGGAGCTGGACCCTCGGGTCGTGGATGAGCCAAGAGCAGAACCAGTGGAAGAAGTAGAGGAGGTTATGGTGACGGAGGAACCCTTAAGGAAATTGAAGATAGGGAGAAGCCTGCAAGGTGACGTGAAGGAGGAGTTGAGGAAATTTTTGAAAGATAATCTAGACGTGTTTGCATGGAGTCATGAGGGCATGGTGGGCATAGACCCCAGTGTGATGTGTCACCACCTGAACATCTCCCCAGAAGCAAGCCCGTCCGGAAAAAGAGGCGGGCGCTAGACCCAACAAGATACGCAGCGTTAAAGGAGGAGGTTGACAAGTTGAAGGCCAACGGTTTCATCCGTGAGTCTTTCTACCCTGTGTGGGTATCGAACCCAGTACTCGTGCCGAAGCCGAATGGGAAGTGGAGAACTTGCGTCGATTTCACGAACTTGAATAAAGCTTGTCCTAAGGACAGCTTCCCACTTCCCAGGATAGATTAGCTAGTAGATGTGACAGCAGGACATGAGTTACTAAGTTTTATGGACTCCTACTCAGGATACAACCAAATCCCAATGAACCCAGTAGATGAAGAGCACATGTCATTCATTACAGACAAAGGGCTATACTGTTACAAGGTGATGCCCTTCGGGCTCAAAAACGCGGGAGCCACCTATCAAAGGCTGGTGAATAAAATGTTCACCAATCAGATAGGAAGGAATATGGAGGTGTATGTGGATGACATGTTAGTGAAGACCAAAGTAGCAGCAGAGCTCAACAAAGACCTTGGGGAAATGTTTGACACGCTCAGGAAATACCGGATGAAGTTGAACCCAGTCAAGTGCACCTTCGGGGTATCCTCAGGAAAATTCTTGGGCTTCATGGTCAATTCCAGAGGCATCAAGGCCAATCCTAACAAGATAAAGGCACTCATAGAGATGAGCCCACCAAAGAATAAGAAGGAGGTGCAGTGCCTAACAGGAAGGGTGGCGGCCCTTAATAGGTTTATCTCAAGGTCCACCGCAAGTTCCTCCCATTCTTTGACATCCTCAAAGGGAGCAAAAAGTTCGCTTGGGATGAAAAATGTGAGGAAGCTTTTGTCAAGCTGAAAGAGCACCTGGGGAAGCCACCCTTGTTAGCAAAGCCAGAGAAGGGCGAGAAGCTGTACCTGTACTTGGCAGTGTCTGAGCATGCCATTAGCGCAGCCCTGGTTAAGGGAGAGAAGAAGCAGCAACAACCCGTATACTATATCAGCAAACGTTTGGTGGACGCGAAGAACCGGTATCCAGAGATCAAAAAACTGGCCTATGCGCTAGTGGTGGCATCGAGGAAGTTGAAGCCTTACTTCCATGCACATACAATTGAAGTCTTAATAGATAGTCCTTTGAGACAGGTCTTACATAAGCCAGAGACTTCAGGGAGACTAATGAAATGGTCGATTGAGCTAAGTCAGTTTGATATTGTATACACTCCGAGGGCTTCCATCAATGGACAGGTGCTGGCAGATTTTATAGTAGAACTCACCCATCAGCCGAATGAAGGAAGGAATGAAGAAGGAGAGCAGCCTATTACGGAGGAGGAGCTAGGAGGTTCAGAGGAGTGGAGTTTGCACGTTGATGGGGTGTCAAATGAAGGAGGATCAGGAGCGGGCATCATGATGACTGGGCCCGAGGGACATAGAATGTATTGCGCAATCCGATTTGGGTTTGAGGCCTCCAATAATGAAGCAGAGTACGAGGCGCTCTTAGCTGGCCTGCGTTTGGCCCAGGAACTGAGAGTGACGCGCCTTCAAATCTTCAGCGACTCTCAATTGGTAGTATGCCAAGTAAAGGGAGAGTACCAGGCGAGGGGACCCAAGATGGCAGCATACTTGGAGAAGGTGAAGGGCTATCTGGGACGGTTGGTGGCATATACTATAGAGCAAATCCCCAGAGAAAAGAACACCCATGCCGATGCACTCGCAAAGCTGGCATCTACCAAGGATAGTGATGTCTTGGAATCAATACCCGTGGAGTACTTACCAAAACCCAGCATCGAAGGCGCGGACGTGCACATGATTAGTGTCCCAAGGGAATCATGGACTGAGCCGATCAAGAGGTACCTGGAAGAAGGAACCTTGCCTGCGGATAAAAACGAATCCCGGAGGTTGGTGTACAAGGCCGCAAGATACACCCTGGTAGATGGGGTCCTTTACAAAAGAGGATTCTCAATGCCACTCCTGCAGTGTGTAGAAGAAGAGGAGGCGTTGAAAGTGTTACAGGAGATACATGAGGGAGAGTGCGGCAACCACGAGAGCGGACCCTCCACGGCTAGGAAGCCCATGAGACAAGGATACTACTGGCCTTCCATGGAGAAAGATGCGCATCACTTTGCCACGAAATGCGAAAAATGCCAGAGGCACGCCAACTACCCTCGGAAACCCCCAAGCGAACTGACCAGCATGACCAGCCCCTGGCCCTTCGCTATCTGGGGGATAGACTTGATCGGCGCTCTTCCTACAGGCAGGGGTGGAGCAAAGTATGCGGTGGTGGCAGTGGATTATTTCACTAAGTGGGTAGAAGCGGAACCCCTTGTGAAGATAACTGCCAAGCACATCACCTCTTTCGTCAACAAATTCATTGTGTGTCAATATGGAGTACCCTACAAGATTATTTCCGACAATGGTACCCAGTTCGAGGGAGGAGCCTTCGATGAATATTGTAAGGAAAGAGGCATAAGGAGGAGTTTCTCCGCGGTTATGCACCCCCAGGCCAATGGGCAAGTGGAGGCCATAAACAGGGTCCTTAAGAAGAACCTGAAGACAAAGCTGGAAAAGATGAAGGGAGCCTGGGTAGATGAGCTACCAAATGTGTTGTGGGCTTACAGAACCACCCCACGCACGACTACTGGGGAATCCCCATTCTCCTTGGCCTATGGGCGCGAGGCCGTGCTCCCAGTCGAGATGCGAGTCGAGTCCCACAGGGTACAGGCATATGGAGACGAAGCCAACCGCGTAGCCCTAGCCGAAAGCTTAGACATGCTGGAAGAGAAGAGAGAAAAAGCCCAAATGAGGGTGGCGGTATACCAGCAGCGCGCCACAAGGTACTACAATTCGAGGGTGCGAGAGAGAACTTTCAGAGTTGGCGACCTGGTGTTAAGGAAGGTACTCCCAAACACACGAGACCCAGGCACAGGAGTGCTGGGGGCGAATTGGGAGGGGCCCTACCAGGTTGCTCAGTGCATCCCCCCGAACACTTACAAGATGGCTCGCATGGACGACACCCTCATACCCCGAGCATGGAACGCGGAGCACCTGAGGAAGTACTACCAGTAAGGCGCCCATGTTCGATGGCAAAAGAACAAGTGTTGCACACTGCTTTAATATGATAGGGAGAAATCAAAGAGGTTACTTAGATAGCCTCCTAAGTAGGTGTGAGTCTTTTATTTTTGTTTTATATAAAAACTTCATATGTACCATTGCAACTATTTGTATGAGGCCGTTTATTATGAATGTGATGAATGGAACTGCATGTTGTGGGTAAAACTGTCCAACCTCATGTATTATTTTCCTTCGCTACGTGGGCATCAGCCAAAGTGCCTGCCGAAATAAATTTCACCAGACACTTGGGGGGCAGGATAGGAGGCGACAGCAGGCAGCTAGTAAAGGGAACCGAAAAAGGGCCCTATAACGAAGGATCCTAAAAAGGGACCCTTTGCCCTCCTAGAAACAAGACCCCTAAAAGGGACCCTCTACCAAGAGGACCCTTAGCTCTCCTAAAAAGGTGGCCCCTAAAAAAAAAAAGAAGAGGACCCTCTACCAAGAGTATCCTAAAAAGGGCCCTCTATCAAGAGGAAGTAACCCAAAACCAAAGAGACCCCCTATACTAGGGCCTTAAACGAAGTCCCTACAAGGCATCCCTTGGGATCACAAGGATTAGCTACCCTTATGAACACCAAGGGAGGCCATAGGGACTTACAAAAAATGCATGGTGACGACAATAATAATAAGTCTAGAGCGGCCACCAAGCCGCCTAGCCAAAAAGGGTCCCAAAGGAGACCCTTGCAAAAATAGTACTATGAATAACGACGAGAAGGACGCTTCTCGCAAAGAAATAATAAGCGCGCGCAAGAAAAACATAAAAGGATAACTAAGACCCAAGGGGTCAAAATATCCTTATAAAAGCAACCAAGAGGCACCAAAAGAGGTCCCAGCGGACCTTTTCACATGGGCTCCAACGGACCTCCAGCCTGATAAATAAAAGAGGGGAACCAACTAAACCCCGTCACACGGGCTTAAAAGGGCCTCGAATGCAATAGAACAAGAAATAAACAGCAACATATGTATTTATACATTAGAAAAAAAAAGAGTTCTTGGGATAGTACAAGAGTTACCAACAGAAAAGTAGCACTGATAATGATGTTACAAAATAAAAAGAAAACAAAAAAAAAAGAGCAAGACTACTTCAAGGCCTCCCATAGTGAGCACTCCACCAAGCTGCTCTGGCAACGGCCTGTTCGCCAAAAGAGGAGAAGTCAAAGTTGGGATCCTGCCTCCACACATTGTAAAGAGCACAATCTATAGACTTGCGCTCGGTTATGATCCTCTCCGCCTCCAAAGAAGCCCTCGCCGCCTCCCAGGAAGCCCTCGCCGCCTCCAAGGAAGCATTCTTCTCCTGAGCCGACTGTAGTTCAGCCCTAAGGGCCTCAACTTCAGTCTCCAGTTGAGTAACCCTCTCCTGCGACGCGGTCACAGCGGCCTTGGCCCCCCGGAGCTCGCGCTCCAAGCATCTAGCCTTAACCTTTAGCTCCTTGATCTTGGCCTTCAGCTTCTCCCTCTTCGAGTCCAAGTTGGCATACTTAGTCCGGGCCTTTGACAATTGGACCTTGGTTGCGCTAAGCTCATTTTCGAGCTCCTAGACCTGGGCCATGAGGCCGTCCCTCTCGGCAGTAGATGCGGAGAGGACGCCGGACGTGTCAGCATGCCGAAGGGACACGATGTAGATCTGCACAAGAAAGTCAATGGCGTCAGCAATAAGTAACAAAAAGAAAAACACATGTACACCTATACATAATATTAATCAACGCAAGGTGCAAGACCTCCCCCAGGCCGCGGCACGCCTTAGGGTTTCCCCAAGGTCTGGTTGGGTCACATTCCCTAGACCTCTCCAGTCGGAGATAGGGAGGTCCGAGGCAATCTGAATGAAACGCTGGGCATAGGATGAGGCCATCCTAGTCACCCAAGGCTTCGCCTCCACGCTAGGAACATCTGGTTGGACAGGAACGGATGACCCACTCGCCGAAGCAGGAGGAGGCGCAGGGAAGGGGAAAAACTGGAACCCTGGTGCATTAGAAGGGGGCTCCGCGAGGTCGACATAATCAGCATCCGGTAAGCCAATATCATGAGGGACCTGAGGGAAGGCGTCATTGCCATCAAGGTCAGGAGGAGCGTAACATCCCGCTGCGGCCTGCGGGTCCGGAGATTGACAGGCCATGTCCTGGTCATGGGAACCGTAAGGAGGGCATCCTCTAGGGGACAGGGGCGCTGATGAGATCCCCCACATTCGAGGGGAACATCCTCCATCTCCTCCTCAGCCTCACCATCGTGTAGGGACGGCCTAGCCGGCATAGCCATAGCCTTCTTAGACCCAGTAACTGACCACAGGAACTTGGGGTCAGAGACCGGGGACAATTGGTAGCGGTTGAGGTTCGCCACAGTAAATAGGACCGCCGCCTTCTTCAGGGCAGAGTCCGCACTAATGAGCTTGTTGATGGCCTCCGCCTCCGGCCCAATGACCGAAGGATCATCAAATTTCCCTGCATAATCCACGCCAATGTCAGTACAAGCAAGAGTACGAAACAGTAAGTTCTATTAAGAAAAAGAGAAAAACCAGGATACTTACTAGGGCCGGCGCGAAAGTCTTCACGAACCGAAAGAGGGCCCTCTACCCAGAAAAAGTCTTGTTTCCAAGGCCCTATGTTGGACACTGAGCCCTCTATCAAGGGGAGATCATTGGCCTTCTGCAGGTAGTAAAATCCCTTGGACTTGTGCACTCCCATGAGGTTATACAGGGAATGCACCTCCTGCGCCGTCGGGGCCCGTTGGGCGTTTTCCTTAAACCAAATGAAGAGGCAACTTAAAGTCAACCAACTGTTGGGTGACAGTTGAAGAGGGGCCAAGTCGAAGTAATTAAGAATTGCCACGAAAAATGGGTGCAAAGGAATGGTGCCACCCGCCTTCAGAATCTGCTCACTCAAAGCCACGAAACCCTTCGCAGGGCGGTCAGCCCGGCATGCCTCCTTAGGAGCATATAGGGCGTATTCTGGTGCAATGCGGTAGTGCTTCACGATCCCCTTCAATTTGTTCGGAGACACATGGGACACTAGGCTGGATGCCAGTAGAGGGGCCTCGTCCTCTTCCTGGACGGACACCTGCCTGCGTGCTTTCGGCATATCTGCAAAATCAAAAGAAATATGTGAGGAAGAGACAGAACACTTAACCCTCCATTTTTCTTCCTAGCAAGATTTTTCCATCAAGGGAGTGATGGCGGAAGCACTAAGCTAGGATAAACTGAGACTAGGAGCTGGGGAGAGGAGCTAGCAGCCCCATGACCGTCATCAGGCGAGGAGGAAGTGGGAGGTTCTGGCGGAATGTGTCCCTCCATAAATTCTAACTCCCACCGCAATTCAAAAAGGGTCGTCCTAAGACGCGCTATATGGTCACTAAGGCCCAGGGGTGAAGGTCCTCCATCTCCTCTCGACACCGAGTCAATTTTGCTCTCCACCACCCAAATTTTACGCCTAAGATCGGCCATGCACTCGAGGTGGCGGATGCGGGCTTGCCTTAAAGAGTCATAGTCCTGGTGAGGGTTGCCCTCAGGGGACTCTGAGTCTGAGGACAGGTCAATAAACTCAGCCTTTGGGGGTATGTCGGACGGGCCGTCACTGGCCATGAAACCACGTCCCAACAGCAAAAAGGGGTTCACGTATAAACGAGGGGAAGGCTACAAAACACAAAGGAATAGGCTTAATACCTCTAGATGCAAACACCCTAAATGGCCTACTACAGGGTATATATAAAAAAAAACAACAACAACAAGGAGGAGGGGCATGCATATGGTCAAACTCACTACAAGCTCAGACTAATGTACCCCATCCCGAGTACTGCTAGTTTGGACCCGATAAAATAAAAAATAAATAAATAAAAGGGAGAAGGAAAGAAAATATACCTCAAGCGATTAAGAAAGCGAAGGCGGGATCCAAAGAAGGTCAGGGAGCAAAAAGCACCACAGAGTCGAAAGTGCGCGTCTGCAAGAATGAACCAAAAAGATGTGTTAGCCATAAAATAGACACACCAAGAAATTAGCTCATATATAAAAAATAAAAATAAAAGATGATGAAACTATGGAAAAAGTGTGGTTGTGGGGGATTGAACCCTTTACCTCTTGAAAGGAGCAAGGGTCTAAATGCCACTAAGCTAAGGAGATGAAGTGTAAATATTAGGCCATGCATGAGAGCCTATTTATAGGAATCATGGTGAATAGTCTACAAGAGCACCTAAAGGTACTCTACTAGACTGGGGGGCAAGTGTTGAGGCTCAAAATTCCACGCCCTCGAAGGATCAAAGGCACGCACTAAGGCCCCATAAGCACTTAATTACGTGATGGGGCCGCGATGCCCTCGGGCTCCCATTGTCCCGCACCAACCACGTACCTAGCGAAGCCACGCCTTAGTTGCACCTGATGGCCTCGCCGGTGGAGTGTCTCGCTGGGCGTGGTGGCCTCGCTGGTGGAGCGCCTCGCTGAAGGTGGTGGCCTCGTTTGTGGTGGCCTCGCTGCACATGGTGGCCACGCTGATGGAGCGCCTCGCTGAAGGTGGTGGCCTCGCTGGTGGTGGCCTCGCTGCACATGGTGGCCACGCTGGTGGAGCGTCTCGCTGGGCGTGGTGGCCTCACTGGTGGTGGCCTCGCTGCACATGGTGGCCTTGCTGGTGGTGGCCTCGCTGCACATGGTGGCCTCGCTGGTGGTGGCCTCGCTAGTGGTAGCCTCGCTGGTAAGGCACCTCGCGAAATAGTGCCCCAACCATGCCTCGGCCGCGCGCATGAGGTCCAGCACCAGGTGGCCTCGCGAGATGGCGTCACGCACACGCCTATTCTTCGCCCCTAACACTTCAAGTGGACGTCTCCTCTAAAGGTCAACCATGACTTCGACATTTAGAGGGAAAGGCCTAAGAATAATTCAAAAGGATCATGTTGGTACAATCTTGTACGGGGTACGACCGTTAAGACTGTACGCATGATCCTGACACTCATGATAGACGAGTAGTTAGAGCATTAGGAAAGAGGACAGAATTGACACCACTACCTCCTGCACCACTACACCTGCCACTACTCATCAGACACGGGTACAAACAAGTAGTGGAGACATCCTCCTGACATCTGCTCCTGTACGGGATGTACGACCACAACCTCTGAAGCCACTCCCCTAACACAGTACATATGTACCACTTGGTCTCCTTGACCACCATGTATCTAAGGCCATTAGGGCTTACTATAAAATGAACTCTAAGACCACTTGAAAATGGGTTGGAAATTTTACTGTAGCAGAGGTTTGAGTGTGAATGAAAGACTAAATTCTCCATTATTGTTCTATCATTGTTCTTGAGTTATTGTTCAAGCTTTTACAGTTTTTCGATCAGTGATCTTGATTTGATAATTTTTCCAACTTAACATCGTTGACAAGTTCTCACCGTCAACAAAGATTATTAAGATGATGATGAAGCAAAATGTAACTAGATAGTATTTTTTTGGTTGTATGTTGATTTCCCATTTGTGCAACATTGTTTATGGATTTTTCTATAAAAGATATGCATTTTTCATCTATTATTGATTGTTAAAGCATATTACACTTAGTTCTTCATTATGCAAAAATATGATATTCTTTGATTAAATGTTTTTCATTAAATTGTTCACATCTAATTCTTAGAGCATAAGTATCATATTTTGCCTAAACATAATCTCTTTGATTTTTTGTAGTTTCATTAGGTTGTAACACAACTAATGCTTAGAAATTATATCTTATATAAGTGAAGAAAAATCCTACCTTTTTTAAAGTAACTTGTGCTTGAATAGAAAATGTATTTTGAAAAAAAAATATACTGTGATTTATTTCAACTATATCTAAACTTGGGAATTAATATACTTATAAATACTATTGAACTTGCATTTTGTGGATTCTAATATCTTAATAATCTTATTTTACTTATCTCATTTGAAAAACCATTTTTCTATTTAATATTAAATCTTTTTATTACTTGTCTTTTATTTTTCTAAAACAAAATCTCATCAAATATTTGGAACTAGGTTAGAATATTCTTGCTTTGTTTGAAATAGTTTCTTTTGATGTTAGTCAACTCTCATGGGTTCGACCTCGTACTTACATGAACATTATATTCCGAAAGGATTCGTGCACTTGAGAGTTTAAATATTAAAACACCCTCTTTTGGGATCATCATATGCAATAGTATAATTATTAATAAAAAATTTCCACACGAGTTACATACTAAACTTTCACAACAAAAATATTAAATAATATGTAATGAATATTATGCATCACAAATATAGATCACATGAAGATCCCATCCCCATTCCCTCAGCTCTTGTTCACAATATGCAGAAAATAGATGAAACAAAATAAAAGTTCCAAACTCTGCAGAGATATAAATTCTGTCCAATTTTTCATTTTATAAAACATGTCAACTTGATTCAATAGTTAGTCAATTTTATCTCTTTTTAACAAACAAGAGAGCAAAACAACAAACTAAATTTTGGCAAAATTGATTAAAAAAATTCAGCTTCAAGTACTGATATTAGCACCATAAATTAATCCAAAAAGACAACAGTATATGAATTTCCTCAAATGAGATTTGACCATATTCACCTTTCAATTTAAACTACTCAAATAATCATCAAATTGGCAAGGAAACTAACGTAGACAAAAGATACTAATAGTCAAAAGTTTTGTAGAATGAGAAACCATAATATTAAATAGAAATTGAGCTGCTGACCTGCACATCAGAAATCCAAAGGATGAGGTTGTCCCTTAGGGGTTGTATGATGAGGCTAGGGTGCTTTCCTTCCACGATTCTTCTAACTTAGCAATTGCTTCCTCAAATGTCTTTCCATAAAAAACAATTCAATTAAGGACGACAACTCCACAATAGATAAAGCTATGGAACTAAAGAGAAAAAGAAATGGAACTCTAACACTAATCTACCTGATATACAACCGTGTTTAGCAACAAAACCGCAAATTAAGAAAGAAAGAAAAAGAAAAAATAACTCAAGGAAAGCCTATATACTAGTCTTGTAAGCAATAATGGTAATGGCGAGGCCATCTAAAACCAATGCATAGATCAGATTTAAACAAAACCCATGGTGAGACCCAAGTCGAGTTAAATCCCGAAAACCAAAATCAATAAAATAAAATAACAAAGCATCGGTTAATAATATTCAAATGGAAGACCAAGTTCCAACTAAACATCCAAACAAAATCTAAACCAGTGAGAGATAGACAACTAAAGGGAATAAAACGAGAGACGGAGAGAGAACCTTAGCAGGAGA
The DNA here is from genome assembly GCF_963169125.1 of Humulus lupulus. NCBI lineage: Eukaryota > Viridiplantae > Streptophyta > Magnoliopsida > Rosales > Cannabaceae > Humulus > Humulus lupulus. The sequence goes on from NC_084793.1 coordinate 208,100,778, forward strand.
GAACCCACTGGTGAATCAACTTGATCTGAAGCATGAACCGTACGTGATGCTCGTGGCGACGAAGATGACAAGCATGAACCGTACATGATGTTTGGACCGCTGGAGCTCTGGGTCTGCCATGACCACCGACGAGAATAGATAAAAGGAGGGATGAAGAAAAGCAGAGAGGAAAAATGCATGGAGGATGAGAGGCGGAAGGGTGAATTGTCGTTGAGACCACCAGTTTTTTGTTTCTTCTTTTTGTTACCACCAGTTTTTCACACTTTAGTCATATAGGATCCAAATGAAAATTAGTTTCGCCCCCAACAATTTGGTATTTCCCGCTTGCAAAAAACATAACTGTATGGGATTGAAACTAAAAAGCCCCAATTCGAATTTTCAATTAAAAACACAGCCCCAATTCGAAAACAATTGTGTCTCTTACCCTTTTTTAATTAACTGATTTTATGGCTAGCATAAATTTAAATTTTGATATAAAATTATTATAAATACAAAAGTTAATAATATAAAAAATTTAAAAACACAAAATATATAGTTTTAAAGTTTTTTTAATAATTATATAATTTTTATAAATATATATTTACATAATTGGCCCCGCCCATAATTTAGTTTATTTTTAAACTTATACTATTCATTATTTTTTTTTACAATTTTTCAGCCCAGGTATAAGGACTCGCAAAGCGAGTCCTTAAAGAGTATTAATGACTCCAAAAGTAAGTCCTTAAAATGGTTAAATAAAACACTAATTTTTTAGCCCAGATTTTGTTAGGACTCGCTTATTTTTTTAGGACTTTCAATGAGTGTCCTAAAAACTCAATAAATATTTTTAAGGACTTGCATTTATGTGTGTGTCCTAAAAAAGTGTCCCGTAAAGGGTATTTTGTAGTAGTGACTATAATTTATTACCACTGCCAGGTATATAATATTACAATCTTTTCTTTACTGGTAAAATGAACGAAACAGAGAATGTCGTTTGAGTATTTAATTCCACTTTTCAAAAAGTATTAAATTGTTGCAAATTGTGCAATTTACAATTTTGCCCAATCTCCAATGATCTAGACTCGTCGAAATTTGTGGCTGATTGCATAATATTTGTTTCATATTTCGACCAATCTCGACGAATCTAGTTTTCCATCGAAATATTTGGCAGATAGGATAATATCATACTTGAAAATTCAACCAATATCAATGTGACAAGACAGCACCCGATTTTTTAAGCAGAGTGGTTTTCTATATTACTATGTAGCCCTTAGTAGCCGATTTTAGTATATAACAAGCACACTGAGTTTGCATTAAATTTAAAAAAACTTAAATTTTACCAAACCAACTTTTCTGTCTTATTTATGGGAAAATTAAATTTAATTATTGTAGGTTAAAAAAAATGAAACCATGTAATAATATCATTAGAAGGTGAACAAATGAATAAAACTCAACGATTTAAAATTAATTTTCATTTAGGCAACCCCTATGGAATAATGTTTGAAATTATGCCTTTGTAGAGAGTCAATTAAAATTTTCATATACATTTGGATCCTACACTTTACCCCAATATATGCCCATAATTTACATGTGACTCATTGAAAACCAACAAAATTTTGACACATCAAAGTACTATCACCGGAAATTTATAATAGAGTTCCATGTAAATTATAGATATTAAAACATTCATTATACTAAATTTGGAACATATCAAGTAATCATAATTCTATTTCTTTGTGGAGAAGTCATTAGTTACAAAAAACACAAACATTATGAAGAAAGAACTGAAGCCCAAGATTAAGAATAGTAGAAATATCTTATCAGTCTTTACTGTGTTGTTGTTTGTGTTAAGTTTGTCAGTTTCCAACCTTTCAATTTTCTCCAGCATAGCAGGTATAATTTCTTTTGACCTTGGGCACATCGGTGGATCTTTCCATCTAAGAAACCCGGAACATGGATATGGTGAAGTGTTGAGCTATGAATCAGTAGAACAACTCATTATAATACGTACAAGCAGAAATGTGATCATTCTTATATGAGAAATCAATAAAAGAAGTTGACCTTATTACATACATAGTTCGTGCATCCAAAGAATCTTCTTCCAGGATTTACTGAACTCCAGCAAACTTTCAAAGCTGCTGGTGTCCCGCATTTGCACACTGGATTATCGAACTCATCAATGGCCATGTTGGAGTCAACAACCACAGTGTCAGTGTAATTTTGATCAGCACTATTATCAGTTCCAATATGACTATCGTTTGCCTTGGCGGCTTTTTGAACTCTCTTCATTTTCATGTTCATTGATTGAATCCTTTTCACTTGAGCTTTTTGTACATAACAAAATTTGATGGAGAGTTTTTCGCACTTGTTTGTGGAGGGTTAGCAAAACTAGTTAAAATAGTCTAATCAACTATGCAGGCCATGCTTGTGACGTGAGACCTAGACTGTCAAATGAGTTGATGCATCCATAGATTTAGGCCATGCTTGTGACGTGGGTGGTAAGTTTGTTTTAAGAAACACGTGTAAAAGAGAATTGCTATTATCAGGGTTTTTTTTTTCTAATATTTTTTTCCAATGATATATACTATTAGTTACGAAGTGAGTTACTTATATTTTTTTTTAAAAGGACTTGCCCATAATTGATATAAATATGTGCATGCACATATGAATGAGATTAAAAAAATTAAATACAAACATAATAATTGAAGCAAAAAAATTTTGTGTTCATACTTCTACAATTATTTCAATTATAGCTAATTCCTTTTTTTTAAAAAAAACAGATGACTGGGTATATATAAATAAAGTAAATGACACTATTTTTTTAAATTAAGTATTATAATACTTACTTATATATTAGTTGAGTAACAAACAAAACCACTTGTCAAGTTGTAAGCATGTGTCTGTAAAATTATTTGAAAAAAATTTAGTAGCACTTCTATGTGTAAGAAGTATTGTGGCCATGCGTGTGAGGTGACTCCACCTGTGAAATGGATTGATGTGACATTTGACAAGACAAGTCACAAGTGAAGTTTAATGCACAACTTCAACAGTGCAAAGACATTTGACAAGAGCATCTACAATGCTAGTACTCTCACATGTTGCCAAAAAAATTAAAATATTAATACTTTTGTATTCTCTTTCATCCACATAATCAAAAATATTTTTATTAAAATAAAAAACAAGTTGGGCAACGTTGCCAACTTTTGGCACTCTCTCTTGGCAATAATCTGATTTTGTGACCCAATTTTTTTACTTGGAACCCACAAATGACTATGGCAACCCTTCTAGCTACAGCATTGGAGTTATTATAAAGAAAAAGAAATGTTTTAGAGTTGTAAAATAAAGAAAAAAAAAAGGGCTCCACGTGCTCTGATTCATTATGTGCATTCCAACAAAAACCTATTAATAAATACGAACACATTCCAACCGATTCCCAAAAAAAAAAAATTGGTATATTTATTCATATAAAACTTATGATGTTTATTCATATATAATATACAAGTTATAATATAATTATACTTTAATTAAGATTACTTCCAAAAAACAAATAGTAGCTAATCGAATACTTAAAACATAAATTGAGAAAATTAAAAAGAAAAGCAATTTAGAAAGGTAATAGGAAAATAGTGTTAGAATAACATTTTAAAATATGATAATTTTACCCTTTTTATGTAACACCACATATGAAAATATGATGTTATGAGTTGGATATCTGTACAAAGTGGTTGATTTAGTGAATAGTTATCATACAGCATGGGGACCGTGCACTTTACATTCTTCTACACTGCAAGCTTAAGTACTATTCATTTCATTCATCTTATAGTGAGTTGTCTTGTCACTTATATACAAACAAAATATAATAATTGGACTAAATATAAAAATTATAATTGTGTAGCATTTCCTTTTGCATGTGGGGACAAGTAAAAGCAGTTTTACTCTTGTTATTTTTTATAAGAATTTAGCTTAACGAGTGTGTAAGTGTGAGCTTGGTATATTGACTATTTGTTATCCTTATTCTAGGATGTTGTTATGCTCCACATGTTGTCCATATAGAATATAAATTAAGAATGGGTTGATCATATGGTATGGACATTGTATCAGATATTTGACAGACCAATAAATCATACGCATTTATCTGATATTGAACCCAAAATTCCTACACATTTATTTTTTATATTATTAATTTTTTCATATGCTTACTTTTTTTTTAAAAAAAACATTACGACATACCACTTTAATAAACATCAAAAAACACAATTAGTGCATTTATTATTCAAACTCATATTTAGTATACTAAAAAAAATTAAAGAACAAGAAGAGATAAGTATTATCTATGATTTCTTATACTAATTGTTTTTACACTTATTGACACTTTTATATCTTTACAACTTTAACTTGATCTTAATAATTATTCTTGTAATTAATTAGTTATTAGTAATTATTTTTATAATTAGGTAAATATTTTTTAATTATCAAACTTATTTTTTGTTTTACATATCAAATATATGAGTGATGTTATTTTTAAAAAGCTTAATTTATCCATTTTTTAATTTAGAATAGTTAATTTTAAATTTATTAATAATTTGTAATAATATTATTTTCTTTTTGTTAAATTTAGTAGCTTTAAAATTGTAAAAAAAAATTTAATCAAACTAATTAGTAATAGATTTATTTTTTTAGTTTTTTTTTTCACACGTGTCGCTTCGCCATTGGCCTATCAGGGCGATTTGCTACCCTAAAATGTAGGTGGTCCCAAAATCCTAGCGGAAAAGGTGCCTAAGACTACTTCTTAGAAATGTGGTCCATCGAATCTCTGAGAATCTCGTGAGGTCGTTATGGGGACTTCTAGGGCTCTTTGAAGAGTCATTGTAAACGTTTCTTCTCTGACCCAAACTCAAAGCCGCCTAGGAGCTACACTTCAGAAATTCACGGAGGGTTCCGAGGCCTTTCCTCAGAGGTTTGGAAGATTGTAAGTCGATAACCTGTCAACTAGGTAGTTCCCCCTCAAGAACTTCTCGGGAAGTATATCGGATGCTGACATGGGTAGTGTTGACACAGTTCTTAGGCAACAGATAATTATATGAATAAAGAGACGGATTAGTGCTAAATGATGAACCGTAATATGTGAATAATCTCAAAGGGAGGTTGTAACTCGTTTACTCTTGTTTCAGGTGGTTCAAAGGTTAAAATCCCTCTAGTCCACCAGTCAATATTATTGATATATCTCTGATATTCCCTACAGGGTATTTCTTTGCAAATTAGAAGCCAACCCTTTGCAATGCCCAGGGTCTCCATATTTATAGGGAGAGGACACCTGAGTGTTGACAAAGGGGGCCATCCCGTGACCTTCTTACCCATCATGTCACTTCTGTGACATTCATGATTAATTCCTAAAACCTAACAATGAAGTGTGGTCTAATCAATAGGTAAGGGGGATAATGGGCAGCATGGCCCAAACTAGTCGTGGGGTGCCTGAACACGCACGTTTATACTGCGTGTCCGAGAATTCAGGAATGGAGTAGACACATGATGTCTGATATGTGCACGTTTACATTGCGTGGTTGACTTTATAAAGGGTCGAAGGTGTCAGCTCCAGGTCGTACCTCGAGCTTGATGTAGTCCCAGCTCGTGGTGTCCACACTGCTGACCCGATGCCTTTGAGTATTCTTACTAAAATTTTGGCTACCTCGAGCTAAAGAGGTAGAGACTCGTAACATAAGCTCTGGGTAGGTGGCTTCCACGTGGCTGATAGGGTTATGCCCTTTTCCAGCTCGCTAATAACCCGTGGATATTTAGGGCGTACAGGTAGTAGGGTGAAAAATGCATGGAACAAGCACTATTAGTGGCACTAGCCATAGTCAAATGTTCCAAATATTATACCTATTCACCTAATTAATTAATGGTTACAAACAGATTAGGTTGGAGGTTGCAATTTTTGGGTAGAATTGATGTGTTTCCTCATTATTAGGGCTCATGAGTAACGAAGTGGGTGTTTACTCAAAAATGGCTAATGATGACGTGGCAAGAATTTCTCACACGTGGTTGGCACGGGGCAGCGTCAAAGTAAAAAGGTGTTGTTCGACTATACACTAGCTCCTTCTTGCTTCATCAGATCTCGCGATTAGATGCGACCAGCTTGGTCGCATACTTTGGTTTATTTCCTTTAAAGACATGTAATCTTGTAATAACTGCATTTATTATTTCCTCTTTGTTGCCTTCATACGCTGATATTAAGGATAATTAAGGCTGAATGGTTCAGGTAACCCCCTTCAGCCTATAAATATGAATGAGAGGGCTCAAGGAAGGGACTTATGAACCTTTTTTTTTAGTAATGATAGAAAGAGCGTAAGTGTGATTATCCACCATTTTGTTGTAATTCTCCTAAGGCTTTTGAAACTCAAGAACCCTAGTTCTTTGATCACAGCATTGAGATTCAACATCAATAATAACACTAAGTGGACGTAGGTTGTTAGCTCGGAGGTTGCAAATAGTGACTATAAATGTTATTGTTCTCTTCATTACAAGGGATGTTGAGTGAGTAAATGAGATATTGGAGATGTTAGTACTATAAGTAATACTAGACACAGTCAAAATCTTTAAAATTGTGAGAAATTTGCTTGGAAGTTGCAAAATGTGAGTACAGCTGATGTGATTTCCAAATTAGTAGGCCTTTTGTAACATCCCAAATTTGCTAATCAGGCTTAGTGCTTTCAGTAGTGTTTCAGGGGGGCATAAATGGTTATTATGTGCATGTTTATGATTATATGCATAATTACATGAATTATATTATGATATGACTGTTTATGCTTGTTTAAGTGTATTAAATATGTTTGTGGGCCCGCTTCTTATTAGAATGGTATTTAGAAGACAAAAACATGATTTTTACGTGGTTGGGGCGTTAATGAGCCTTAGTCCACGAGTCAGTTGTATTACAGCTTGGAAAGTCTCTTACAATGGAGTTTTTCTCCATGTTTTGACAGAGTAACTGTATACAAGTCGAAGAGAGATCCTTTCCCCAGTGCTCTATCGCCTAAATTTATAGACTCATAGGAACACTAGGTCTGGGCCGGGCATGACCCGAGCCCATCAAAGGCGTGGATACTCTTGGCTTCTCTGGCGGAAGCCCAATACAAAGGATAAAAATACATAGGTCGAAGAATCATTAAGGCCCAATGGGGCGGCCCATGGACTATATTTCGCCAGACAAAATGGTGCTTTTGGTCTGGGAACTCCGAGTTATGAGGCAGATTCAGGGGAGAAAGCCAGTTAGTGTACTGGCAGCGCAGGTCTGAACTAGCAGCGTGCAATCCCAAGGTGGCCTTTTCCGCAGGTGAAAATGGGGACAACCACCCCACGAGTCGTGGGGCGACTTCAGGGTCATGGATGCCTTTTCCTGCCAACCTAGAGGACATGACCCAGGTTCGTTTACCTTTGTCCCTCTTCGTTTACCATAGGCCCGGACCAGTTACCAGGCTCCGAGATTGTTTTGCGTATATCGCGACCGTATCCCCAACTGGCCATACGTCTCCCGGGCGACTGTCATGGATCATCTTCCTGGACACCATCAGGGTCCGGAACCACACTTGGGCCGTCTTCCTTGATTACTCCCGTACTAAGCGGGCCTGGGCTGGGCCCATATCCAATCGCCCAGACCATGGGCCTGGACCATCGTCCCGGTCCCACGACAGGAAATGGGGATAACAGGGACATATCCAATTTTAATAATCTACAGTACTTATGTCATGTTCATTAATTAATAGTTTTAATTTTATTAAATTATTTAATTGCTCATAAAAATTGTGATGATTTTAGTTACATTTAATAATACTTCACATAATATTAAATAGTATTAAATAAATAATATAATAATAAAGATAAGTTATTTCAGTTAACTTTTGGTGGAATGGTTGGAGATGGAAAGTCAATATTACTTTTGTCTTTTAGCTATCACCCATCTCAATTTCACGATTTCCAATTCGGTCAAATTTTACAACTTCAATACTCAACAACTCAACATAAATGTATGATTATGAAAATGGTGGATGTAGTTTTTTTATGACACCTAATTTCTCTCTGCATTTATGACAACTTTTCAAAATTATTAAAATATATCAAAATAATTTTGATGGAATATTTTATTTTTTTTAAATTACGATATAAGAAGCAACAATAGTTGCCTCAACACAACTCAAGTATAAAGCACAAACTTCTTAGAATAACCCATTACTAGAGAAAACTCTGAATTGATAGGATATGAACAGGCGCAACGGAAAGGAAATCGTGGGAGAGTCGAGCGCAGCTTCGATCGATGGAACGAATCAGCGAAGTGGTAGGGATGATTATATGCACCCGATGGTCAATACTCGTTGTGATGCTTGCACAAGACTGTATGGAAATATGGTTCTTCAGTCCACTCTTCATGAGCAGATTGAGCATGTTTCCGGACAAATAATGGCAAAATATGCAGCGGCAGAAAAGGAAATGGCAGATTTGAAGAGTGCTATATCGAAACAAGAGTTAAAACAACAGAGACATGGGCACAGTGTGAACACTCTAAACAACGTTCTACGAAAGTGATGGCAAATGGGAGATATATATCATACTATGATTATGTTCTTTACGATATTTTTAGTTTTTAATTTCTGTGGTTTGTAGACTTTTGGTATTTTAAGTGTGAACTTTTTCTATTATGTGCTATGGTGAGCGCCTCTACCGTTTTAAGTACATTGTTTTTCGATTTTAAGTAATCATTCCAGTGCCAAATATATATTTATTACTTTACCTGCAAAACTAATCATCCCAAAATCTTGAAAAATTCAATTCATATTAATGTTGAAGTATCTCCTCCCTATATGCTCCGAACACATCCTTAGACTACATTTAATTGTCGTGTGTGCATGAGGTTTAATCTTATTATTATATATGTCATGACTTGACAAGACCATGGGGAGTGGTTGGGAGCATGGTAAGGACTTTGCCTATAAATACAAAAGTCCTACATTTACTTTTCAACCACAATCATCCATCTAAACATTCAACCATTCTTATTAATTCTTTTGGTAGTTATTTCCTAACGTTCATCTATGGACACCAACAACCAATGCAACCAGAACTGCCCTGATGTTCCCCATTGCCATGGGTATGTTGATGCTGAAAGATGTGTTTGCGGGGCCGCGCAAGAAGTGGAGTTTGCTTATGATCAACTGCAATTGAAGCACGAAGAAATTGAAGTTGTGGTCAATCAACTTAATGGCCAGCTCAACGAGATGCAACGTATTTTTGACTTGTTAAAAGATCGTGTATATTCTCTAGAGAGGTTGGTGGATGATATGGGGGGAGATATTATCACCCTAAACCAACTAATCAGCCAACTTTAGTGGCTCATCTAGTAATATTTATTAATATTGTTTTTTCGTTGTTTGAGAAATGAACTACATATTTCATAATATGTTTTTCAATTCCTTCTCTTTCTTTAGAATATTATTGTCATTTGTTAAGCAATGTTTTCTCTTAATGGAATCTTTGTTCTCTCTTAAATGTTTGTTATGTCGTATTTATATTAAAATATTACCCTAGATTAGCAATCAATGTGTCCTGTTGAAAAAAAATTAAACAAGTCATGAAAAAACAATCACGAAGACAAGATGATTTCATGGCTTTTGCAAAATAAATATATTAATATTATGTTTTATTCTTTTCGAAATCAAGTTAGAAAATCTATTTACTGTTAAAATGATTTACTAAAATTTGTGATTTTTTTACAATATTATAAACGTGGACCATAAATTATGTGTAATTTTTCACTCGTTTCCAACTTCTTCCCAACAACATTGCAAAAAAATAAATTATTTTAATTCTTGTTTGAACTTCACGGAAATGACTCATAGGTAATTATTTTTTAACTTGTTATTACATGGGTGATTTTGACAATTCACAACTCACATGGGTAAGTACTACAACGTGTAAGTACTTTTTATGGTGAGAATGCAACCACTGCACAAGTTAAATAATATATAATTAAATTGACCTTCATGAGATAGAAGAGGACAAATAAAATTACGTGCATGCGAGGATGACACCATTGTAAAACTTAAATAGTATAGAATGTTACTTATATTTATCATAGATGAGGAAAAACACAAATATCAAGACAAACATATAATATCATAATAATAGTACAAAATCTTGGGAATGATAGTCTTTGTTAATAGATAAGAAATAAATTTTCATATAAATAGTGGAACTGAATGACCATAGACTATTGCAATATTGCACATGGGGGGAGTTCAAGAATTATCTTTCATTTTGCATGATCACTAGTTGGTGGATCGATTTTTATTTAAAATTATGGGAATGCTGTGAATAGTATTATAGGAAAAATAATTAAAGAAGGTGTGAGATTATTGAAAAAAAAATGCATTGATATTAATTTATCTGTTTTTGTAATATTATGCTATTCCTTGTTTGATAGCATAAAATAAGTTAATTATTTATCAAATATATTAATTTTGATGATTTGGGAGGAGTGAACTTTATAGAACATGACATGGACAATAGTAGATAATAGTACCTCTGACTGAGAGAAAAAGACAAGGAAGACAATTCAATTAAACAGTAGAGACGATTGACCGTTTACTGTTTAAATAGTGCTAGCGATTGACCACTTACGATTAAAATAGTGCACTTGAATGACAACTGTACTTTTGTAATAGTGGACATGAATGACCTATCAATCACGTGTGAAAAGTTGAGAGGAATAAGCATGGGCAACAAATTAAATAAATAACCAATATTATTTTATAGATTACGAGAAGGGTTATATATTATCAATGATAACACTTTTTAGATATAACAAAAAATGTTACAATATATGAAACAATGGCATTGGAACTCATTTAGTCGGTAAAAGTCCAAACATTGGAAGTTGGCTTTTTCTACACAGGATGTTAAGTGTTTAACTCTAACTAATTTTATTTTTTGGTGTTATATTAATAATAGCCTATATTTTAGCAAAGCTATATGTGAAATAGGATGAATTTATTATTAATTTTATTTTATTTTTATACTTGTAACGTGATTGATCGCAGATTTGGTTTCTGCAATTTGTGGTTATAGTTGACCACTTCATGTCAGATCTTTTGTTTTTTTCTTGTTTTTCCACCCTTTTTTTTTTGGTATATTAAATTAACAATTGGTAATTTTGTTTCTAACCATTATATATGCATGTACTAAATCCCATGACTTTGTTTTTCCAACTTATGATTAATACCAAACGTATATTTTAAAAACCTATTACAAGTTTATATTAAATTTGAGTAATTGAATGGATCACATTTAATAGATTTAAGCCTAACCGATCAAATTCAATTATTCATTGAATATTAGATTTTTACAATTTGTGGTTATAGAAGACATTTTCATTGTTCAAACACATGTATTGATTACTAAAACTTGACTTTTTTTTAATATTTCAATTTTTGGGTATTTTTTATGTTACAATATATGAAACAATGGCATTGGAACTCATTTAATAATTTGAGTTAGTTTTAAAATTATTTGAATGACTATAATGTAAAGCATAACTTCATTCAAACAAAAATAAAATAAACAATAATAGTCAGGTAATATTTTAATTGAGTTATGCAATAATCTTTTAATTTTTATATTTGTTTATTGTGTAATTGACTTCATTATTTATATTATTTTTCTAATATAAAAATAAGTAATAATTTTAAATTTTTACTTTTGTGGAGAAAATGGATTTGTAATAGTTGGATTATTTTGAAAAAAAACTAGTTTGGATTATGTTTTATAAAAAAAAAGTAGGTCAGTTAGGTTGGATTTTGTTTTATTAAACCAACAATCGGATTATATATAAAAAAAAAACCTACATTTTTTATAAAAAATAAATTATTCGGATTTTTTGGTAATAGTTAGCAAGATATGATATGACAAGGTAAATATAACACAATCTTAGTAATAAATGATAATAAAAGACAAGTAAGACTATTTTTGTAAATAGTGCACACGAATGACTGTTTATTATTGAAATAGTGCACGTGAATGACCACTGTACTATTGGAATAGTAGACATGAATGATCGTTCAATTGGGGACATAATATTTTATTTAACACGAATGACCATTTACTATTGAAATAGTGCACTTGAATGACCACTTTACTATTAGAATAGTGGGCATGAATGACCCTTTCAATTGTGGAGATAATATATTATTTAGGTTTTGGCACTCACGTGAAAAGTGCACAGGAATAACCATGGCCAACTATTAAATAAATATCCAAAAAAAAAAATTTATAGATCACGAGTATATATATATCAATGACAACACTTTTTAGTTATAACAAAAAATTGTACAATATATGAAACAATGTCATTGGAACTCATTTAATAATTTGAGTTAGTTTTGATATTATTTGAATGACTATAATGTAAAACATAACTTCATTAAAACAAAAATAAAATAAACGATAATAGTCAGGTAATATTTTAATTGAGTTATTCAATAATCTTTTACTTTTTATATTTGTTTATTATGTAATTGACTTCATTATTTATATTACTTTTCTAATATAAAAATAAGTAATAATTTAAAAATTTTTACTTTTGTGGAGAAAATTGATTTGTAATAGTTGGATTATTTTGAAAAAAAAAAACTAGTTTGGATTATGTTTTATAAAAAAAAAAACCAGGTCAATTAGGTTGGATTTTGTTTTATTAAACTAACCTTCGGATTATATATAAAAAAAACCTACATTTTTTATAAAAAATAAATTATTCGGATTGTTTTAGTAATAGTTAGCAAGATATGATATGAAAAGGCAAATATAACACAATCTTAGTAATAAATAATAATAAAAGACAAGTAAGACTACTTTTGTAAATTATGCATACGAATGACCGTTTACTATTGAAATAGTGCTCATGAATGACCACTGTACTATTGGAATAGTGGACATGAATGACCGTTCAATTGGGGACATAATATATTATTTAACACGAACGCCCTAGACTAATACTTACAAAACATTCGCATAACATAGTTCATAAAAGAATAACATTCATTATCAAAGTTTCAGGGGGATTTGTTTAAAACCATGCAAGTTGGCACCATAATTTTTAAAATAAAACATAGATTTTTATGCAAAGTTCAAAGAAACCAAAAATTGAATAACTGAGTCCCACTGATAGTTTAGGAAAGTCTCTTAAAAACAAAACATAATTTAAATGGCGTTCTACGTTGATCGTTTTTCCGTCCATAGGATTACCCCACGCCATACACCCCATGATGAAAGAACTCCTCACGTCACCACGCGTTCCATAAAGAAATCCTATTTGCTACCTGGAAGGAAAGTAAGGGGGTGAGCTAAAAGCCCAGTAAGGAAGTACAAACAAATAAGCAAGTAAGAATACAACAAAAACAAACACTAACGTTCATCTGAAACATCATGGTATATCATAACATAATCGTAACATATCATCATATCATAACATAATCGTAACATATCATCATGTCATAACATAATCGTAACATATCATCATATCATAACATAATCGTGACATATCATCATATCACAAACATACAGCATACATGATGAGCATGGATCGCTAGTTGTCCATGTCACCCTATGAGGTAAACAGGAGATCACTGGTCCTTGAATAACCTCGGCGCGTCCGCCCTAGGAGTTACGTCTCAATGTCCTTAGTAACTCGTTCAATGTATCTGACATCGTAATCTGTTTGATGTATCTAACATCGTAATCTGTTTGATGTGTCTAACATCGTAACTGGTTTGATGTATCTAACATCGTAACTGGTTTGATGTATCTAACATCCATACACATATCACATTCAACATATCATCACGTTATGGCATTCATAATTCATAACAATTCATTCATACAACAATCTTACCATTAGAATCTATCTAACTTCCTTACCTCAGGTCCAAGCTAAGAATTTTCACAATCTTTCAACGAGCCTATATCATAATCAAAATAACATTTCTTAGGTTCATAAAATTACTATTTTGCCCTTCTACACAACTCATGTGTGTATGGGCCATGCACACATAATATCAGTTACACAAAACATGCAATTATCGCCATAAAAGAATAATGCTCGTTTTACCCATTTTACATGCATGATCGTTTTATAAAAACCACATAGTTGAATATTAAACATAATTTTGGACGTAAAAGTGGAGTTGCATGTAACATGCATACGTGGGAACATTGCGTAATAGAGACATTTTCAAAAACGATAATTCTACATTTCTTACTTTTATTATTTTAAAATCAATAGACATATTACATGCTTTATTTTTCTTAAAATTTCTAAGTTGATTAAATTTCTCAAAACTTTATTTTATTTTAGCTCAAAAATAAAATATGTGACATTTTCATTTATTAATCTCAAATTACAAAGAATTAACCAAGAAGCTTGGATTTAATTAAAATACCTATTTTAATATGTTTCTTTAGAAAAATAAATTTTATCATTGTGTTACATAAATGATGTGAAAAATATATTTTTAAGTGTGGAAAAATATATTTTTATTTAAATTATTTAAGACTTAGTTTTATGTAACAAAATCCATATGTGACAATAAAATAACAATTTTTAACCTTTTTTAAAACAAACTTTCAGCCACCATTTATTTTCTCCAAAAATCACAATTAAATAGAATCTAAATATTTTTCTCAATCAAAATAAAGGAAAAATCATAACTTATCAAAATATGCATTCATACCATTAAAAATACCCTTTTTCAATATTACCATAACTTAGGAAAAATAATTTATTCCAAAAACTCATCAAATTCATTTTAGTGAAGCTCACTTCATATATTCTTACAAAAATTTCAGCAACTATTTTTTATCATTAAAAATCACCATATTCAATTTAAAAGCTCATATTTTCTCAAAAATCAATAAAAATTCTTTAGGTAATTATTTGAGTAAAATATCATTTTAATGAGACTTAAAATCCTCTTTTTAATTTCATAAAATTAACATAACATCAAGGACATTACTTATGCATGCAAATCATCTTTTTATCAAACTTTTACCCAATTATTTACAAAAATCAGCAAGCTTAATTCCTCATGAAACTCATCTTTTATCCCAAAAATTTCACATAAAATCATGCATGTCCAAAATCTCATCATACTCTTATTATATACATGATTCTAATATTACTAACATATTCACATGAAATATTATAAAACCATCTTTTTCTATTCCATTGAATCTACACATGAAATCCAACAACAATAACCATGATGGTAACATACATTAATTCATAAGCACCATATTCACATATGCCTTTATATTAACCTAACATGTTTCTATCATTATTTTCATGCATCTTATAATTTATTCATTCACAATATAACATGCATCCTATCAAAATTTCATGGATCCAAATATCAAGATTGCCAATTATCATCTTACCCATATTACATAGGTCCTAAAACATGGATCTAATATATTGAAAATCATACAACATCAAACAAAATATCAAGATAATCCTTAGGTATGCCTAGGCCGAAACCCCATATTTGCATTCATAAATTACCACTAATCATTATACATAGAAAAATCAACATCATAACCCTTTTATACATTAAACCATGATACCCTTCATGCAAATCAAACAACTTATCATCAACAAGATATCAAGAACACAAAGTACCCATTTTTTTTTCTACCCAAAACATGAATCCCCTTTTAACCATAATCCCTCTAATAATCTATTCATCAAAACCATCACAAAATTTAGGGAGGGATTTCAATACCTTTTCTTGATAGAAAATCAAGAATCAAATCCAACCAAGAGTCCAATAATCCTCCTTGCTCAAACCCTAGGGGGTTGTATATTTTGAATAATCAAGATGGAGAAGAAGATGAACAAGGTTAGAGACAACCCAATCATAATACTAGATTAATCATAAGGAAAACAACCAAAAACCTTACCCTAGCTTGAACCCTTTATTCTTCTTCTTCTTCCTTTCTTTCTTCTTCTCCTTCTCTCTCTAGGTCACGCCCTCTCTCTTTCTCTCTTCTCTCTATAATTCGGCAGCCCCAAGAGCATAATGCTCTTCCATTTTTCCCATTTCCTCTTTATCCTAATTTTCCCATAATGACTCAATAAAAGAAAAAAGGTAACTTTCCTATTCTCTTCCAAGATTTGTCTTAATTCATATTTATCTAATTATATCACAATAGGTGGAAAAATAAAGATGATCACTTCCTTTCCCATTTAGGTTCACACGTCCAAACCTCTCCATTTCCCTTTTCTTTTTCTTTTTTTTTATAAATTAATTCAAATAAAATCTAAAATAAGGAAATATAAAGTGTGTAGAAAATCTACACATGTGTACCATGCTACCATGCACTAGCACACACTAAATCACTAGGGTGCATCACTATCTACCATGCACCTTAGTGCATTCAGCCAAATCTCACATAATTACCTCAATTGTCACACTTATCTAAAATGTAACACTAATAGTAAAATAAACATGTTACACAATTATTCACTTATTAAATTAATTAACCAAACAAACAATTAACAAATTTAAATTCAAAAGATTATACCAAACAATTATAACAATTAAATAAAATAATAAACAATCAAATAAAACAAATAATCAACCAAATAAAATAATAACACTTAAATAAAACAATTCATCACACTTAACATTTAAATAAAATAAATCACAAAAATTTAAATAATCTAAAAAAAAAAATTTGGTGCGCTACAGGCAGTGACCATAACTAGTTGAGAGATGTGACCACACACGAACATGTTGCACATTTGTTAAATGTTACAAGACCTATAGTATTTTACAAATGGTCAATTTAGAATATATAAGTAAAATGTTATGTACTAAATTAAAAATAGAATTGTGGGGTTTTTTTTTATATGTTTTAAGACCATGAAATAATTATTGATTAACTGATTTTTTTAGTGAAAATATAATGTTTTAGAGGAAATTAATTTGTATTATAAATTATAATATTATTAACAGTATACCTGAAGTTCAAATAGTAATGATCTAGTTGAATGATAGAGTAGAGGACCCATGACCTCAATAATTGTGACATTGGGTCCCTATAGAAATTCTGAAAAGATTGACTTGTCCCATCAAATCAATCAAGAAGGGTTCGCATTACTATTTTATAAATACAATATTATAATATGATAAAATTGTGCTGTATTATCTTTTTATTTTTTAAATAAAACAATATTTCATCATGTGTCATTTACGCGCACCACAATATTTCATCATGTGTCATTTACGCGCACCACAAAATCCCACTGCCCAAAAAAATTTATTTATTATTTATAACATCAACGGTCACATTTTCCCAAGAAGAAAACGTGTTTTACCTTGTGGAGGAAATATTTGAGAGGTTTAGAATTTTTTTTGGGAAATTTCAAAGACTATATAAAAAACAATACCATCCTCATATTGTCTCAATTTTTTTGAAATTTTTAGCCAAGAAAATTGAAAAATGAGGAGCCCAAATAACCCCTCTACTAATGATGAAATGTCTGTGTTCATAGGTGGAAGGGGTTCAGAGAGTTATTCTTGGTCCGACAATGGCGAGGATGAGTTTGATGATCCAATACTCTTGAATCCTTGTGAAAAATGCGACCTGTCAATTGAGGGGATCAACAAATCCAACAACATTCGGCACAAAATCATCAAATTGGCAAAACAAGTGGTAGAAAAATATAATGTTGCAGCAAACGAGATGACCACCTTATCAGCCGCCATTCAGGAGATAGAGAGGAAGCTCGACGCACTCGCTCGTATTGTAGAGGCTATCAATAATACACTGGAAGGGTGATACCTGTACTCAGGTAGTTCCACTTATGCTCCTTCAATTAGATGTCTTTCTACTTTAGTTTTTAATGTTCAAGCACCTTCGAAGTTATGTTTGTAATTTTATTTTTAATTGTTGTATTGTAAACTGCTGTTATGTTTTTTTTAATTTAACGTGTGACATTCAAAATGCATAATGGTTTTTATTGATGTCTGATATTTATGTTATTTTGTTGAACATTGAATTGAAGGGAAATTAATCGATAAATGGGGCAGAATAAGTTTTTCTATTCTAAACGTAGAAAGGAAATTAATACCCATTTCTGAGGGTAGTGTGTTAATCATTGTCTAGATAGTTGTTTCAAACCTAAAACAAATATTAAACATAACCATAACCGCCTGAAGGATTTGACTATTAAACATAACCAAGACGAAAGTGGGTAGCAAAATGTTACATTTGAAGTGACCTTTCAGAAAAAATAAAATCATTGATTTTTTTAATAGATTTCTTATACTCGAAGTGACAATTCAAGGAGGGTAGTTGTATAATTATTTTTCCTTTATAGGGTGGGTCCGTCGTGGCGTCTTATAGTGTGCATTTTGACATTTTTTTAATATATTTTTTTGTTGTGGGAGGGTACACGTGAATGAGTTGGGAAGGGAACCTGATAACTTTTATAACTTGATATTATATGTGTTTACTTAGAAATAAACTTGTTTGTAAATATGGACGAATTAATATATTTTTAAATTCACACACTTTAAATTCCCCTCTCTAAGAGCACTCCCAATGAGTGATCTACTCTATCCTTTAAAATACCTCCTCAAAACACATTTTTTTTCTATTTTACCTCTAAGTTTTACATTACACCATACATCAGATTCTCTATTTTTTTCTCTATATCATTTAAATATTATTATTTTTATGATTTTATTAATTTTAATTATTTTCTATCACTTTCAATAATATCTCTATTTCTTACAATAATATTTATATATATTTTAATACTTGCAATATTTATTTATGCATAATGTCAAATATAATAATATTTTATTTTCAATTAATCCAAATTTATAAAATAACCTAAAATATATTTTTCTTACAACATTTAAATATTTTATTTTTTATTGATTTCAAATATTTATCTAATTATTAATAATATTATTATATATCTTCATATTTACATTAATATTTATTTCAAATATTTATATAACTAAAGATATTGAAAGATTTGTTATACAAAAATATATGGTAGAGAGAAAATATATATATAAAAAAAAAATAGTTACAATTTAAATAAATTAATCATAACTAATTTTTGGGCGTGTTGCTAGTTTCAATTAATATAAAATAAATAAAGACATTTAAATAAAAAAAAATGGAAGTAGAGCTTGAAGGAGACAAGGAGAGAGAGAGAAAGTATGAGAAATTAATAAAAAATTAATTTAGAGTATGAACAGTATGTTATAAATGTAGTGTAGTACTGTAGCAAGGTTAAAACATTTATGTGATGGAGCTCTTTTTTTGACCGGTTCTCTATTGGGACTGCTCTAAATCGATGTTGTATTATAAAGATGATTTGGAGG
This sequence comes from Humulus lupulus, assembly GCF_963169125.1. Classification (NCBI taxonomy): domain Eukaryota; kingdom Viridiplantae; phylum Streptophyta; class Magnoliopsida; order Rosales; family Cannabaceae; genus Humulus; species Humulus lupulus. Next base: position 208,120,199 of record NC_084793.1, read on the forward strand.
GGTAGACTACTTGTCAAAATATAAAATGTGATTATTTACAAGTATGAGTGGTCAAGTTTCAATGTATGCATGCCGTGTAATCAAAATGAGCTCACATGTGTTGGTAATAATTACAATGAGTTGACATGTGTTTTGATTTATTTTAATTTTCTGGAAAAGCATACCTACTCCAAAACTTTTGTAAACTGCAATGTCACATTTCCTTCCCAAATGAGGTAAGGCCTATAAATGGAGCATTCATTAGCCATTTTCAACTCATATTTTCCAAGAGTCTAGAGAAATCTCTCAAACAAACGAAGAAGACAATTGTTTTAATATTCAACCAATGGACCATAATTGCACTGAAAATTTTCCAAACCAGCCACACTACCATGCCCTACCCGCCCCTTCCCATAACTGCCCTCTATGTGGAGTATCCCAGCAAGTGGCCAAGCAATATGAGGAAGTTGTCATGGTCAATGATACAGTATCCGTCTTAGCAAGCACAGTCTCGGGCTGCGATTTAGATATGGAGGCCCAATACAAAGATGTTAAGTTAATTGTGAAGAAGCTAGAGAAAAGGCTCCGTGACATGGAGACAAATATCCACACTTTGGTGGAATTATTGTCACAACTATTTAGGGGATGAACTAGACAATCATTCCTTCATTATGTTTAGTTGTTTTTATAATATGTTTTAGACTTTTAAATTGTAGATGTTTCAAGCTTTATTTATATTTTCTGAACTTTGTTTTTTTTTTTTTTGGTTATTTTTATGTTTTGTTTAGTGGAATTTGAAGATTGTGGGAAAAATAAAAGTTGTTCTACATGAACTTATTTCTTATATAGTTAAAAAGTTACAGTGTTACAAAAATATTAGAATATATTAAATAACTACCACAATTAATGTTCAGTTAACAAATAAGAAAATCGTTCTTTCTAGGAGGGTAGAAAGGTAAAAATTTTGTTTATCATATTTTTATAATCCAGTGATGTAGATTGTTGGAACTATGCAGGTGGGTGGCAATCTCTACCTCATTTGTTGGTTATCCGTGTGATCCTACTATTTCACCTTTTTAGAATGTATGATAGTTCCATGACTCAATCATATTAATGGAGCTAAAAAAATTAAAATAATATTAAGAGTTTTGTATTTAATTTTATTTTGTGAAAAATTTCCACGTCGACAATGGACACAAACGAAATTTTTTTTGGGTTCTACCAGACACGATATGTGTACTTTTAGGGTGTACCAGTTGTGGGAAAGACACATAAATGGTAACATTCCATAAAAGTATGACCTGTCCCATTTACATTGGTAGTGGCCCATTTATGTCTGTCGCCTACCCTAAAGTTGGGTGACGAGGTGGGGCCAACGACCCAAGACCACTGCGTATGCGTATGGTGGGATCCACTGCCCCAACACCTTCTCTTCTTCCTCTTCTGACTGTTCCTTCTTGCTCTGCCTCTGGTCTCACTCACAATCACAATCCCAATCCCACTATAGAAAAATAAAATCATGGCCCCACCAAATCGGCTTAGCTCATTCAAGGGGCAACACCTCCTTCCTTCTCATTGGTCCTTGCAACAGGTTGCAAATAAGATTGCATAAAGTTCTAAATTATAGTTAAATATTTATATAATTGTTAATTTCAACCATAATACCATCATAGGAAAAAAATAATTAGTTATTGAATATATAATTAAGCATAACTATTTAATAACTCTTTGGCAATAAATATATCGTTTAATTTATTGAAAATATGACTAAAAATTATTTTTTATAAATTAGAATATATCAAAATTTTAGCCGTTATAAAATAATTTTTAATTATTAGTAGTGAATAATAAGGACCACAATAGAAAATAATTATTTTTATTAAAAGTTGTTATGAATGTATCTAAAAATAAAATGTTAATTCAGATTGTCATGTCAATGAATGAGGACAAAATCTTTTACACTAAACTCAGTTTGGTGGTTCTTATATTTGGTGGGTCCACAGAATTCAATGTCCAATGGACTGTCATGCCACCTAATTTACAATGGACAAAATCTCATTCATGTCAATGAATGAGGACAATATCTTTTACACTATACTCAGTTTGGTGGTTCTTATATTTGGTGGGTCCACAGAATTCAATGTCGAATGGACTGTCATGCCACCTAATTTACTATTGAAACTATTGGCAGAATAGTTTGTGAACAGTACTTTCTATGTCGTGGCCTTACATTTTCAGGGTCCACTTAATTTAATGTGGCATGACAGACACATTTTACTATTGAAAGTATGGGTCAAATAGTATGTGAATAATACTTGGTGACTAATAAAAATCAGACTACACGAAATGAACACCTATATAATGGATGGTTGGTATAGTGCATTTATTGGTTAGAGATTTATGCATAAACCACCAAGAAGACAACTTTTCCCCCTGGAATTAACTATGTCATCTGGAGAATGTGGTACTCCAAACAGTGCATGCCCAATGCATTGCGGGAGCCCGGGATCGTCAAGGATGAAGGCTTCATCAATCTCGACTAAATCCAAACGTGTTTCTGTTAAGTCTGTTAATTGTTCTAATTGCATTACTCTTAAGGATAAGTTGTATGAAGAGAGGAGGCCGAGGAATAAGGCCTATAGACTTTCTAAGGAAGCAAGAGACCTCCTGCTTGATTTGTCATATTTGATCTACAAATTAACAAAGACAACCAATCTTGCAAATGAGCACATGAAAGGTATTGAAACGGTGGTCGAGAATATGAACAATCACTTGAGTATGGCCGCATGTTTGAACTTGGACAATGTTGATTGATCTGACAACTATTACCAGACAATGAAGCCCACATCAACCCATTTTCACTATGTGAAGTATTTTTAATGTGTATTTGCTGGAGTCTTAACTCAGATAACCTTACTTGGTCTCTTAGTTTATTTAGTGTTTCAATATGTTGTGGTTGAATTAAAAATACCATGTAGTATGGATATTAAATGATTGTGTGTACTTGTACGAAAATGTCATTATGACAAACTTTGTGGTGATGTGGTTAGTTTCTAGATTTTAGTAAATGTTGACTATTTTACATTATAAAATATGTTGAATGGATTTATTGTTTTAACTATTGTAAGTCACAAGAAACCACTAGTCCACAACACAAAGTTTACAAATTAAATCAAGTAACAACCAAAATTAGAGGATAAACATACATGACAAAATAAGGGTCAATTGTTTAATAAAATATTTTCATTAAAAACATATATTTCAGGTGGCCCAAAACATCAATTGGGCCTCGTTAAAAAAGGTGTACACTTTATTCAACATTAAATGTCCCAATAAATATGTCTACCTAATAACTTGCTTGGATAAAAACCTGTATCCCCCAACTTTAAAATTTAACCAACAACATATTTTGTGGTCACAATTGAATAGAATATAACAAAATATGGAGGATATGCCAAGTTCACCTTCAAAAGTTTCAGTGCACGAATCTCCTTGAACAAGGTGAGCATAATCTTTATTTTATTCTCCTCTATCAAACTAAATTTATGTTGGCACTATTTTAATTTGAGTATGTCTCCTATTTTATGTGGAAATCAAATAGGGGCTATAATTAAAGTAATAGAAACTGACCATATTTTTAAACAGCAATTTCATGACTCTAAGTTTGTTCACATGCACATATGTAACTTTCAAGGTTGTCATAAACAATCACTTAGTTTAGATGTCAAATTTTAATTTAGTTAAAAAAAATCGTTTTATTATTAATTTAAATTCTCTTTTATTTTCAAAGGAAACTTGTGTTAAGTCTATTAATGCCCACATTCCCTCATCATTAGAAATTCTTCCAATATATTGACTAGCTGATTTTACTGGACCTATTGTTTAATCTCCTCAATATCAATGGAAGGCCCAAATAAATCTTACACTTGAAAATGCATTGGCCTTTATTATTTACGTTCACATTTCCTTTAATTTGGGTATGTCTCCCATTTTCTATGGGAACCAAATAAGGAAAAATTATAATAATAATAGGAATTTTCTTCTATTTTGAAAATCCAATTTCACATTTGTGTCATGTTTTTACACACCTTTGCAATATCAAGCTTTTCACCAATATCGACTGAGTTTACAGGTCAAATTGTATGTATAATGGGCTATGAAAAACATACAATAACTCTATTCATAATATATTGCCTAAAACTTGGTTTTTCTTTCCCAGATTTAACTTAAATATGGACGAGGTAGGAAGTTTGCAAGAAACATCAAATTGGGAAAATATACTACAATCTTTGGGGATTGAGAAACTCGCAAATGATATTGAGACGGAGGATGTCCAGGGAAAGGTCTTGGAGTCCCTTGAAGAGTGGGAGGATTTTTATTACACATACTCTTTATGGGTAGGCTTCAGCGTCCGCAAAGCAAATGTACGGAAAAAAAATGGGAACATCACCATGAGAAAATGGGTATGTTCAAAAGAAGGTTTCCGCAAACACATGGAAATTGACAAGGTCGGTGGGAGCAAATGAAAAACATCTATTACTAGGACTGGTTGCCAAGCTAGTTTTCGAGTCGTAATGATGGGCGATGAGGGTCCGTGAATTTGCATGGAATTCCAACCTCTACACAACCATGACAAGGTAGCATTAGATGAGTTGCGATTTCTGAGATCAAACCGTTCCGTGTCAAAAACCCTAGTTGCTCAAGTGAGGTCAATGAACCAAGTTGGGATAAGAACTTCACACATCATCTCCCACTTGGCAATGCAGTCTGGTGGATATGAAAGGATGCCTTGCCAGCTACGAGACGTTTACAACAAGGTTGCCCATGTCAAAAGAAAAGAGAAAAGATGTACAGATTCAGATGGTGCTTTGGGATATTTGGATTGTCTGTCAAAGAGGGATCCAAATTTCTTCATTCAATATCAATGTGATGTGGACAAAAGATTGGGGAACCTATTCTGGGCGGACGAATATTCTCGACGGGATTTCGTCGCATTCGGTGAGGTTATTGGATTTGACACAACATATATGACAAACAAATATAATAAACCCCTGACAATTATTTTGGGCGTCAATCATCATTTCAAGACCTGCATATTTGGAATGGCACTACTTAACTCCAAGGATGAGCAAACTTACTTTTGGTTGCTTGAAAAATTTATTGAATGCCACAATCATGTAACACCAAAGGTTGTGGTGACAGATGGAGATGGAGCTATCAAAAATGTTGTCTTGAAGTACTTCCCAAATGCAACTCATCGGTTGTGTGCGTGGCACCTGTGTACCAACGCTTTAAAAATTTCAAAAGACCCCCGATTCTTACAAGGATTTCAAGATGTCATGTACAACTATTACACAATAGAGGAATTCATGCAAAAATGGGGGGAATTAATACACAATTTTGACCTCCATTCTAGCCAATGGTGCACCAACACTTATCACAGTCGTCGTTCATGGGCAGAGACATACCTAAGAGGGAAATTTGTCACCGGAATGCGGACCAACCAAAGATGTGAGTCCATGAATTCAAGTATTAAAAAATTCCTACATGCAAGTTATAGTCTCTGTGAATTCGTTACCTCGATTGACGTTGCTATGACAAAGTTGAGGCACGTCGAGAGAGAAGATGATTACAATAGTCGACACAGTAGTCCTCCAATACCAGGTCCCAAAAATTCTCTTAAGACGTGCCAAATTATACACTAGAAATATGTACTATAAAGTGGCTGATCAAATCAAAGCGGAACATGCGTACTTTGTCAACAATTGTGAAGACAACGGTGAATCATTCTCCTACAGTTTGTCAAAGTTCCAACACAAGGATAGAGTGTACAACGCTCATTACCACCCACAAGAGGATACATTCACCTGTCACTGCTTTCTTTTTGAGACAGACGACTATCCGTGTAGACATATTTGGGCCGTAATGAAATACTGTCATATGAAGATAGTACCACAGTCTCTCCTACTGAAACGGTGGAGTAAGAATGCAAAAGCAGACCTCCCCCTCAAACTAAAGCAACACTCCACAGAAAAGCAACAGTTATTTGAAATGGCTAGGCAGGCATCCCTCGCTTTGGATACAAACTTGTTGAGCTATTACGCTTCCAAGTCTGAGCAATCTTACACCAAAGCGAAACAAGAAGTGGCAACACTAACTGCAATGTTCAAGGATGCAGTTCCATTGGAATCAAACACCGGTGACAACGACTCGAGACGATATCAAACCTATCAAGAAAATGAAAACATTACCAGGGACCCAACACCTTGTAGAACTAAAGGATCCGTCTATGCAAGAAACAATAAGGACAATGTTACGATAGATATGTCGGATGGAGCCGTTAAAACTAAAAGGAAGTGTTCGAACTATTATTATACAGACCACAATCGAAGAACATGCCCTCAGCTGGTCGGTCTACCGCTTCCTCACAGTCAACAACCCTCACCAAGTAAGAGAGCTTAGCATTCGGCTAAATTCGACGAATCTAGATGACCATCGAACTTTATGACAGAATGATAGTGCAATTGACTAAGTGTCTATTTTCGTAGGCTTTCTGTCCTACTTAACAATTAAAGTGTTTTGTAATGGTTTAGGTGGCTGAATTAGTATAACAATTGCATTAATGTAAGTGAATTCAAATTGTAGCTAAATAGTAGATTTGTTTCAATGGTAAAAAATTATTGATTATGGCAGTTTAATCATATTTTTAATGTTTTAGAAAGGTAGATTAATGATAATCAAATGACCAATCCTAAATATACGTTCCTTTTTTAGTGACGCTTCACTCTAATTGATAAAATTAGATAACAAATTGACTGTAATCGTTTCTTCTCTTTCTCTTCATTATATACCATGCGTATCACTATTATTGAAATTTCATTAATTGTACATTAAAGAGTAAATTAGTAAAAATAGTCATCTTCACAATTAAAATGAAGGATTACAAAATATGAAATAATTACACTTACTTAATCATATCGTGTAGATTCGAGCCTACTATCTATACTTACGAGATTTTAATAGTAAGTAACTTTGTTAGCTTTTTTAATTGATTGCTTAAAGTATATATGCTTCTCACCAAATAGGCATAAAATCATTCAAACCATGTTTAAAGCATAATATTAATATGAATTAGGTAATTAATTAGGATAAAAAAAAAAAAAAAATTCATTGTTAATGCAACTCACCAAACTTGTTTATTACTATTTCAAATTTACCAATATTATTCTATTAAGTAAACTAATAATATTGTTATCTTTATCGTTAATTAGGATAAAAAAAAAAGTGTTAATTAGTTTTGATTTTAGCAGTCCTCATTGTTTGACTAACTTTTCACTACAATATTCAATACTGCGTCTTCTGATATATTAATTGATCACTACTTTGTCTGCTGGTAACATAACAAAAGGGGAAGATATATTAAATAAAACATCTTCATTACAAAAATTTATCTTAGGTGCCCCATTCATAACTTTGGGCCTAATAAAAAAAAATCTCAATTTTAAAGTTTATTTCACTATAATAGACCCTTTTTGTTTGGACCGTGCTCATGGACTAGGACTGGCCCATCTACCTGTGTTAAATAGTATGTGTTGCGAAATCATAAACAATGTGCAAAATAGTAAGAACAATGTACTAAATGTACAGTCAATGTAAAAAAACAACAAATATGTTATGAAGCTACAAATTACCAAAAGACCAAAAGTTCAAGAAGTACAATTACCAGAAAACCACCCCCAACATGTAACTATTCACATTAAATATTATAAAATCGGTTATCTCCGGTGGCTTGCACAGTTGCATTAATTGTGCGATGGGACAAACTACACTATTTAGCCTCACTTTTTATTAGAAATAGTGTTACAATGTCAGTCCAATAGTAGTACAAATTTGGGCCCCCTTTGACTATTTTCTGACTGAACCGTTCCGTGAACGGAATATAATCCAAGGCCATATATATATGTGTTTATCAGATTTCAATTACATTATGTTTTCAACTTTGTACATAGTTAATATAGTAAATAATTAAGAAACTACACAGACTATATTAACTGTATAATGAAAACAATTATAGTCTATTTTTTTCACTGAGCATTCTTTTACCACCTTATTTCATTTTCTCAATCTATATATAATTAGCTGTAACATGAAAAAAAAATCATTATATAATAGACAATGAAAATATAAAATGAATTATTTTTTTGTTTATAATTATAATTGTCAAAATTAAAAGGTGTTTTTGTTTTTAATTTAAATTTGAATTCTTGAAAGAGAAAAGTTGAAATAAAAAAACCATATATAAGAGAAAATTAATGAATAATTAATGGGTTTGAATTAATTATTATAATAATATTTTAACCCTAATTATCAACCATATTTATTTCTTAATTCATTGATGTACGCCCTAAATATCCACACATATTGGTGAGTTAGAAAATGGCCTAATTCGATCTGACACGTGTAGATCGTCCACCCAGAGCTGTGTGTTACGGGCCTCCTTCTGTCCCGCCCGAGCTGATTAGAGAGTTAAGTGCTACATGGAGGCATCGTGTAGCAGAAATATGAGTGTCACGAGTTGGCGCCACATTAAGCTCGTGATGCAGCAGAGATCTGACACCCAAATCCTTGTAAAGTCATAAACGTGCATATATAAGACATCAAGTGTCTATTCTATTCTTGAATTCTCGGACACGCAGTATAAACATACGTGTTCAGACATCCCACGCCTGATTTGGGCCATGCGGCCCATTATCCCTCCTTACCTATTGATTAGACCACACTTCACTGCAAAGTTTAGGAATTAATCATCCGTGTCACAGATATGAAGTGAAGGATAAAGAGATCACGAGATGACCCCATTGCCAACCCAGATATCTTCTTCCTATAAATACCAAGACCCTGGGTAGTGCAAGGGGTTGGCATATTTTTGTAAAGAAACACTCTGTAAGAAATAGTCAAGAGATATCAATAATATCACCTGGTGGACTAGAGGGATTTTAACCTTCGAACCACCTAAAAAGAAAGGAGTGATCATCTATAGTTATTTTCATATTACGGTTCACCAATTAGCACTAATCCATCCCATTTATTCGTATAGTTACCTGTTGGCGAAGAACCGCGTCAACAGTTTGGTGCTTTCGTTGAGAGGATTTAGATTGGTGCTATCGCAAAAACCTGATCATGGTGGTTACTCGTTCGAGACATGGTAACGAGGCGGATCAACATGATGGGCAGAAGGCCCACCATGCCGCCATATCCGATGAACAAAACCCCGAGATCCAGCAGCGATCGGGAAAGCAGCTGATGGGCCAGGATGACACCAGGAGTTCGGCGCCCCGACCGCCAAATCCGAACCCGGGTTTCCTGACAGCGATAGAGATGGAGAACATACAGTTGAGGAGTCAGCTATCCAAAGCAAGTAAGCAAATCGAAGAAGTCTTGGCCCGGCTACCCCCTCTTACAACCGACGTTAACGTCAGAAAGAGGCAAAGTGGGACCCACAAGTCCCACAGGGATTATCGGTCCAGGCCCAGTCAATCAGTCAGAACCTCAACCCTGAGTTTTGCACCCACATCACACCACAACCAGGAAACTGTGTTTGGGGAGTTTCCCAGGGCCAATCAACAATTCAGCCGATCAGTTCGAACTGCGACTCCTAGCTCAATTCCACCATTGAACGCTCACAGAAGGGCTCGTGGCAGCTCGCGGAGGAGATCTGGGGTAGGCTCGCAAAGACAGCCTGCTCCAGCCAGCCCTCCCATGCCGCGGTCAGACCGTCGGGCGCAGGATGCTAGAGATGGTAGAGTAGAGCGGCCACGAGCTAATTTGATCCGCCCGGACGGGACTAGGATCGCGTCACCAGTTAGGCATCCCCCGTCGTCGATAAGATACCCATCTCCTCCCCGTCTAGTTCGAGACATTTCGACACACGAGAATAGCAGAAGAAATCCTCCTCCCGCTGGTCTTTCCCATCGCAACCGAACACGCGGGGAGGTCCCGGATCCTCACCGCCAGCAGCAGGCTGCAAGCTTTTCCAATGGGAGTTACTGGACTGGGAACCACCGAAGTGGAAGATCCGGTGGAGACCTGCGTAATCGCTTGAGTTCAGCGCAAAGCCCTCAGGCCACCTCGAGGGCTGACCTTCGAGATCGCCTCAACTCGCAAAGAGGAGATCCGGCTAGAAATGGAAGTCATGCTCACTGAGGGGATGGTCCTTCCAAAGTACGTGACAGTGGGAATGTCCCACCTAACCAAGCTCAAGCTTGGAGGGACAGTAACCCGCCTAAGGTGTACAATGGAACTAGAGATGTTGAACAACCCCAGAACAACCAAGAGATTAAGGACCAAACCCTAGAGCGTTTAGCTCAGATGGAGGAAATGATGAAAAAGCTCTTGTCAGAAAAAGAGAAAGACGAGTATGACTCGAGGGACGAACTCGAGCTTTTCGCCCCCAACATAGCAGCCACAACATACCCGCCAGGTTTACGGATGCCCCACCTATCTAAGTTCGATGGAGACGGAGCCCCGTCGGATCATTTGGGTATGTTCAACACCTTGATGATGGCCCATAACATCGGCCTCGAGCTGAGATGCTTGATATTCCCTTCCACCTTAACTGGGCCAACTAGGCAATGGTTCAAGTAGTGTAAAAAGCATTCCATCAGCTCGTGGAAGAATTTTTCTGCTGACTTCAAGAGGGCATTCCGAGCTTCTCAAGCTGCCCGCGTGAAAGCTTACACCCTGGTGAATGTGAAGCAACAACCCGGGGAACCTTTGAAAGCTTACCTGAGCAGGTTCGCAAATGTCACGACTCGAGCCAGGGATGCAGACGATAGTTCCAAGCTTATCGCCATGAGGACTGGAATCCTCGTTGGAGGCGGGCTATGGAAAGAGATACAGAGAAGAGGTGTTAGCTCCGTGGATGAATTCCAGAACAAGGCCCAGCAATGGATAAACCTGGAAGAGGCATGAGCGTCGGTCGCGGGAACCAGCCAAACCCTTGATCAGCCCGTTGGAGTGGAAACGGATGTCGTAAAAATGACTCAAACCATTGCACAGAATAACCAAGGGGTGGAGGTAAGAGAAAAGGGAGTAGTGAGGGCGGCCAGCACGGTCTAAAGAAGAACAAGCCCGTGGAAAAATTTAAGCCAGCCTACGCAGCTTATACCGAGCTCACAAACACTAGGGAACACATTTTCCTAGCAAACTCTGCCTGCCTCCCCTGGAAAAAGTCGGAGCCTTTGAAACACCAGAAGGCTAAGAGGGACCCTTCCAAGTTCTGTCGATTCCACAACGACATTGGCCACAACACTGACGATTGTAGGCATTTGAAGGATGAGATCGAAACACTCATCAGAGTCGGACCTTTGGCTCAATATGCGCGGAACCGAGTTCCTACCAGTCAGCCAGCTCCGGAAGCTCCGGTAAATCATCCCGGGCCCCGGATAAGTAAGGATACCCCTCCTCCTGTAATAGGAGGAGAGATATCCACAATATCCGGAGGCCCCCATTTGGCCGGCACGAGCAGAGGTGCCCAGAAGAGATATGTCAATGAGTTGAAGGCTTATAGCAGAGTGGAATTCGTCCCGGAGCAGCATCTACCCAAACAGCAGCGATTGGAGAGGCAACCAATCATTTTTACCGAGGAAGACGCTAGTCACGTCCAGTTCCCCCATAACGATCCTCTAGTCATAATTGCCCAACTCGCCAACCAGAGAGTTAGGCGAGTTAGGAGGATACTAGTCGATAATGGGAGTTCGGTGAACCTGCTGTTCCGGTCTACGCTGGAGAAAATGGGATTGTCTGTCACCAAGCTGAAGGCCACCTCCATGATGCTGTATGGTTTTTCCGGAGAAGGGTCGGTAGCGATAGGAATAATCGAGCTAGTAATAACCTTGGGAGAGGGGCCTCGAACTGTCTCTAAGATCCTCGAATTCATGGTTATCGACTGTCCCACCGCCTACAATGTTATTCTGGGCTGACCTACGTTGATGGAATTTGAGGCCATTACCTCTATCCGCCATCTCGCAATCAAATTCCCCTCCTCTATGGGGATATGTATGGTCCGAGGTGATCAGCTCGCTACTAGGGAATGTTATAGCATCTCCATGAAGGGAAAATCACGACCCGGGCAGCAGACGATGACCATTCAAAGCGGAGATGAGGAATCTCAGGAAGTAGGACCTACTCCTGAGATAGAAAAACCTCAAGAAGCCAATGGGGAGGGGTTCACCTTGAATGATGATATCGACCCCAGGATAGGCGAAGATAGATCCGAGCTCCAGGCCATCGAAGAGCTCGAAGAGGTGAGCATCGACCCGAAAGACCCCTTGAAGGTGGTGAAGCTCGGGAAAAACCTGTGTAATAAGAGGAAGACAGAGCTGCTGAATTTTCTACAGGAGAATCAAGATGTGTTCTCCTGGTCTCACGAAGACATGATAGGGATCAGCCCAAGCGTCATCATGAACACCCTCAACTTGGACAAGAACATGCCTGTGAAGTCCCAGAAACAAAGGCGCCTGGGCACGACACGAGCTGAGGCCTTAGAAGAGGAAGTAGCTCGGCTTTTAAGGTGTGGTTTTATTCGTGAGGCAAAATACTCGATCTGGGTCGCCAATCCTGTTTTGGTCCCGAAGCCCAACGGGAAGAGGTGGACCTGCATCGACTTTTCCGATCTGAATAAAGCTTGCCCTAAAGATTGCTTCCCCTTCCCGAGAATTGACCAATTGGTGGATGCCACTGCAGGGCACGAGCTCATGTCCTTTATGGATGCATACTCAGGCTATAACAAGATCGCCATGAATCCTGCGGACTAGGAACACACTAGCTTCATGACCCCAACTAACGTTTATTGTTACAAGGTCATGCCCTTCGGGCTAAAGAATGCAGGAGCTACATATTAGAGATTGGTCAACAGGATGTTTGCTAATCAGATCGGGAAAAACATGGAAGTGTATGTTGACGACATGTTGGTCAAGTCGAAAACTGCCGATAACCATGTCCCCAACCTGAAGGAGTGCTTTAAGATTTTAAGACAGTACGGCATGAGGCTGAGTCCCCAAAAATGTACATTCAGGGTTGCGTTAGGAAAATTTCTAGGTTTCATAGTCAACACCAGAGGAATAGAGGCGAACCCTGATAAAATCAGGTCGCTACTCGAAATGCCATCACCCCGGTCGTGAAAAGACGTCCAAAGTCTAACAGGAAGGGTGGCAGCCCTTAATCGGTTCATTTCCAAATCAACCGACAAGTGTTTGCCATTCTATAACCTGCTCTGGGGAAATGAAAATTTTGAGTGGACCGATGAGTGTGAGCGTGCTTTCCTCGACCTAAAAGCACACTTAGCTGAGCCACCCGTGTTATCTAAACAAACAGCAGGAGAGCCTCTTTTTCTTTACCTAGCTGTAACGGAAGATGTAGCCAGCGCCGTGCTGGTTCGTGAGGAGGACCGGTCTCATAAGCCGGTCTACTACATTAGCAAGAGGCTTCTCGGAGCTGAGTCTAGATATCCGACGATGGAAAAGATGGCGTTCTGCCTTATCACGGCCTCCGGAAGCTCAGTCTGTACTTCCAGTCCCATTAAATCCACGTCATAACCAATCAACCTTTAAGGCTGGTTTTGCAAAAACCTGAGGCATCGGGGCGTCTTTTGAAGTGGGCTATCGAGCTCAACCAATTCAAGATACTGTACGTGCCGCGTACTACGATCAAAAGCCAAGCTCTGGCTGATTTTGTAGCAGAGTGCACGGGATTCCAAGAGGAACCAATGGAAGAACTGGTACGAGCCTCGTGGGAAGTCTTTGTGGATGGTTAATCTAACGAGAACGGATCCGGAACTGGAGTCATTTTGATATCCCTGGAGGGACATCGTTTCCACTCCGCATTGCGATTCAGATTCGAAGCATCCAACAACGAGGCCGAATACGAAGCTTTATTGGTTGGGCTAAGGGTGGCTCAGGAGCTGAAGGCCAGCTCCATCCAGTGCTATAGCGATTCCCAGCTCGTGGTAAACCAGGTGTCAGGAGAATACCAAGCGCTGGGAACCAAGATGGCGGCCTACCTAGCCAAGGTAAAGACGGAGCTGTCCGCATTTGAGCACAACCTAGTTGAATAGATACCTCGGGAGCAGAATGCCAATGATGACGCCTTAGCAAAGCTCGCCACCTCCGGGGAGGCCGAAACCTTGGGCCTGGTACCGATGGAATTCTTGGAAAGGCCAAGCATAAAGGAAGCCAGGAGGGAGGTCGAAATGATCGACGCCAGGCCAACCTGGATGACTCCCATAGTCGAGTACCTCACAACAGGAAAGTTACCTAAAGAGCGAAATGACGCGAGAAGGATACTTTACCAAGCTCTGAGGTATACAATGGTAGACGGGACGTTGTGCCGACGTGGTTTTCTTTACCTCTTCTTCGGTGTGTTTTGTCAAGCGAAGCGGAAACTATTCTGCAGGAGCTCCATGAGGGATTTTGTGGAGATCACACTGGGGGCAAAACCTGGCCTTGAAGATATTAAGGCAATGATATTATTGGCTCACTCTGTCGAAAGATTCGATTTCCTATGTCCAAAAGTGCGACAAGTTCCAGCGGTTCGCCACTGGGGAATTGATTTAGTTGGTGCCCTGCCCACGGGAAAAGGAGGAGTTCGCTATGCGGTGGTGGCTATTGACTACTTCACAAAATGGGCAGAAGCGGAGCCCCTGGCGACGATTACATCAAAGAGGGTCCTCGACTTTGTGGTTAAGAATATTGTCTGCCGATTCGGGCTGCCAAAGAAGATCGTGTCGGATAACAGAACCTAGTTCGATAGCGACCTCTTCACCGAATTCTGAGAGAGGCACGACATAATTAAAAGCTTTTCCTCCGTGGCCTACCCCCAGGCTAATGGACAGGTCGCGGCTGTGAACAAGACACTAAAAGCAAGCCTTAAGAAGAGGTTGGATGAAGCCAAGGGAGTTTGGCCTGAACAGCTCCCCCAGGTGCTGTGGGCGTACCGGACCTCGCACCGAACTTCGAAGGGTCACACTCGTTTCTCCCTGACTTTTGAGAGCGAGGTCGTCCTTCCTGTCGAAACAAAGAAAGCCTCACATAGAGTCCGGGCATTTGACCAAGACCAGAGCGACAAATTGCTCAGCGCGTCCCTCGACCTAGTTGACAAAAAACGAGAAGCTTCACAGCTGCAGCTCGCGCATTATCAACAAAAGATCACTTGTTATTTCAACTCAAAGGTCAAGAGACGCATCTTTAACTTAGGCGACCTGGTGCTCCAAAGAGTCTTCTTAGCCGGTAAGGATCCCAAGGACGGAGTTTTAGGACCAAATTGGGAAGGACCCTATCAGATAATAGAGGTTGTGAAGGAAGGGACCTTTAAATTAGCTCGACCTAATGGAGAAGCAGTCCCACAGACATGGAACGCCATACACCTAAAGAAATATTATCAATAGTCGTACTTTTGTAAGGCTTAATTATGAAAGCTGCCTTGTTTTATTAAAAAATGAGAAGTACTTTTGCATATCGTTGTATGTTTCTATGTGTGGGTAGTGTTAGAAGAGTGTGTTCCAAGTAACCAAAAAAGATCTCTTATATGTCCTGGATACAACCAGGTCCTAAAAACTTAGAAGTTAGTTAAATTGACTAACCATTGTTTTTCCTAAAGAGCACGAGGTGTTGATAAAATTAACACGAACTAAGTTTAAAATCAAATATGTCCTGGATGCAACCAGGTCCTAAAAACTTAGAAGTTAGTTAAATTAACTAACCAGTGTTTTTCCTAAAGAGCACGAGGTGTCGATAAAATTAACACGAACTAAGTTTAAAATCAAATATGTCCTGGATGCAACCAGGTCCTAAAAACTTAGAAGTTAGTTAAATTGACTAACCAGTGTTTTTCCTAAAGAGCACGAGGTGTCGATAAAATTAACACGAACTAAGTTTAAAATCAAATATGTCCTGGATACAACCAGGTCCTAAAACTTAGAAGTTTATTCAAATTGATTAATCGATGTTTTTCTTAAAAAGCACGAGGTATCAATAACAATTAACGCGGACTAAGTTTTTAAAGTTAACCGTCCTAGATACATCCAGGTCCTAAAAACTTAGAAGTTTGTTAAAATTGACTGGCAATGCTTTGTAGTTTCGAAGAAAAAGTCAATAAACTGACGCAAACTAAGTTTTTACCAAACACAATATTAAAAATAGATTGAAATGAAGGTCAGGGAAATAAATTGTCTCGACGAAGAAAAACCTCGTGGTAAAAGATTACAAGTAAAAAAAAAAGAATACAAGTCCTAGGCCCCCCCAAGCCGCTCTGATGAAGTCACCCCTTCAGCCTCCTGCTCGCCAGCAGCGGAAGTCTCCCCAGCTTAGAAGGCGGCTCCTGTTGAAGGCGGGCCTTGAACTTCTCGAGGAATGGCTCCCACACCTCAGGCGCCAGGAAGGAGAAGTCGCCATCCTGGTTGAAGGCCCAGCAGTGATAGAGCATGGCCTCCATGGAGGAGCTAGAAGACGCCCTCTCTGCCACGGTGGCAGCCTCGGCCTCCAACTGCTTAGCCTTGGCCTCCTCGAGCTCGGCCTTCGCAGCAGCCAAGGTGACCTGTGCAGCCTCGGTCTCCATTTGCTTAGCCCTGGCCACCTCCAGTTCGGCCTTCGCAGCAGGCATGGCGACCTGCACGGCCTTTTCACTTTCTTTGGCAGCCGTCAGGGCAGCCTTGGCATTTTGCTCTTGCTGTTTTGCAGACGCGAGAGCGGCCTGAGCAGTCTGGAACTCACCTCTGATCTCGTCAAACCTGGCCCTGGACCGAGCTATGCTATGGTGTAGAGCCAAAGCCGCCTGCAAAGACATAGATAGTAAGGCATGTGCTGGAAAGCAAGCAAAGAAGCATGTGCTGAGAAGAAAACAAAGAAAGTTAACTAAATAAACTTACTGTGTGGGTCATCCCCAGTGAAGACTCCATAACATTCTCGGGGCTCCTCGTCTCGATCTCCCATAAGTCCCTCGGGGTGGCGTTGTAGTAATGATCCACCGTATAGCTCGCGGTCTCGTAAACCGTCCCTCGGAAGGCCTTGGGGATTTTCTCCAAGGCCTGAGTGTTAACCGGGATGCGCACGGTGGGAGTGGGAGCTGGCAGAGTTCCAGGTGGTGCCTCCTGTTCCCGAGTAGGGACCGGAGGTCGCGGGGGAGGTGGGGGCATGTTCTCTACGGCAGCTGGGACCTGGCCCCTCCCCTTAGCGGGAGACTTAGAGGTGGTCCCGGGAGGAGTCTTCTTGGTCAGCCGGGGTTTCTTGACTAGTGGCCCGGCCGATCCAGAGGAAGGGTTCCCCCCTTGGAAGATGGACCGCAGGACATTGTCACTAGGCTGGGCCATCTCTTCGCCTGAAACAAAAAAAGAAGGGAGCGTTAGTATACATGTAAGGTTACTTCATTACAAGAAAAGTCTAAAGATGTATTGCGAAGGTCCTACCCTCCGAGCTGGAGGAGGAATCTAGTGCCACGACCTCCGGCCTCGGAGCTTCTATGGGGGAGTCTAAGTCTATAACTTCACGAATGAGAGGGAGCTCTGGGTCCGGATCCGCCTCAGGACTGGACTCCTCTACATACTGCCTAAGCCCCGGAGTGACTACACCCTCTAGAAGGGAGGGCCACAACCTAAGGTTGGTCTCGTACTCCTCAAAAAAGGCCGACCTAAAAGCCAGGGTGTTGTCTACTACTACAGTTCCCCTAGGGCGGCCCATATCATGGCGCAACACTAGTTGATCTACACACTGGAGTAGGGTTATGTTAAGGTCTGGGTCATCTCGATGGCGATGTACGAGCTGGCTTGGGTTAAACCTAGCCAGCCTTAGGTCTGTGGCAGCCCTGTCTAAGTCCCTAAACAGATATGGGTTACCTTGGCCGGAGGGGTCGGCTGTTGCCCCGGACTGAATCTGATCTGCATCGATGCCCTGAGCAGCCTCGAGAGCCCGCTTTCGTCGCACGAGCGACACCTCATCTTCCTTGTCCTTCTCGTCACTGTTCGTAGCATCCCCCTCGGGGACAGGCACCAGCTCGTGAGCTACTGGGATAGCCCACGACCTCCTTAAGGCCAGAGTCTGGCCTGGAGAAATCAACTTACACACCAGCATCGTCTCATCAGATACGAGCTGGCGGTAGTCTTTTTCGCTTGGTGGGAGCCCCGCCAAGGTGTCGTATTGACCCCCAAGGGTCACCGATTTGGTCGTCCTCGCAAAAATAGTTGCACGATGATGTTCAAGTCAACATGCATGAAAATAAATAAAGCAATGTGGTGATTTTGCGAGCTGAAAATAGAGAGAACTTACGAGGACGGTTGAAGTAGTGGTATTCGCAGTTGCGAAACCCCGTCGACATGAAGAACTGGTCCTTGAAGTCGTTGGGGTGGCTGGGCAGCTCAATGACTCTGGGAGAGTTGGGAAAATGGGTCAAATAGTAGAACCTGTCACCTCGGCCCCGCTGATCCGGGCTGGCTTTGAGGCAGAAGAAGAAAAGTATGTTCACTGGGGTCGGGACCTCCCACTCATGCCTCAGGAAGAGGTACCTCAGCCCTGCTAGCAAACGGTAGGAGTTAGGGGGAAGTTGGAAGGGAGCCAGCTTCACGTAATTCAGAAAATCCGCGAAGTACTGGTCCAGAGGTAGGAAGGCCCCGACCTTGAGGTATTCGTCGCTCTAAGCCGCGAACTCCTCATCGAGGGGCGTGCAGCTCCTTTCGCCCTCGAGGGGAGGTCGGGCAACAAGAGCACCTGTCCTGATTTTGATGTTATGGGATAGTAGGATCTTGTTGACCCTCCCTTGGGTCGTAATCTTCGAGACTATCCTCTCTGCCTCGAAGAAAGCATCAGGTCCCACCTCGACCTCTTTCTCCACTGTGGGACCGAAGTGGGGGATGGGAGAATCCACAACAATCCCTTTCCCCTTGCTGGCCTGTTGGGATGACGAGCTAGCCGTGCTCTTCTTGGGTACGTTTTTCCTGGGTCCCATCTGGTCGCCTAACGAACAAGAATGAAGAAAAGTTTAAATAGGTGCCCTAAAAATAGAAAAGGGAATATAGCGCGAGAAGTGATTTTCGTACACGGGTTGAGGTAATCTTAGCCCGCGGTGCATGAGGCCACGCGATGCCATGGTCACGCGCCCACGTTTCCAACGGATCCCCGATTGCTCGGGATCTGTGTGTCAGGAGGATTAGGATAATGCTTGCCTTGGAGAGAAAGTTTTAAAAAGAAAAACCACCTAGGAAGCGTGACCCCTAAGTTACCCGGTTTTGCATCCTAGAAACCTCTCACCTTCCCCTTTTCCAAACAGGCATTCCCTAAAGCTACCTAGAAAAGTTACCCAGAAGTTATCTTGTCCTAAACATCACGTTCCTAGACATGTTCTCATACAGTCGATATACCTAGGATCAAAACCTATGCACCACAAACCAGCCAAAAACAACCTACCGTGTGCGACTAAGAAAGAGGTTTACCTAACAGAAAAACAGAAAGATCAAAACATGCAATAGGCAGAGGACTTACAGTGTATTTTCCGTATGGAAGTCGCAAAAAGCGTAGGAATTGGAGTCCTGGTGGAGTCTTTAAAGCTGGACTGGTGCAGAAACTCTTATGGCGAGAGCGTAGGAATCTCTGGGATGATAACCAGAAGAAGAGAAATGGTTGAGACTAAAAAGGAGAGAAAATGAGGAAAAAATTTCAAATGAAGGGTGGCTAATACGGAAGATGGCCAACCTTATACATACGTAAGAGGAATAAAGGAACGAGGACCGTTCGATCAAATTAATGCGAGATACGAGGGTCATAACTCGAGAGGCGAAACGGCGGCTGAAAGCAGGCTAGGACATTTAATGCAATTCTCGGAAACCGAACAGCCGCCAACCACGGCGCTCCACGTGTCCGGTGCCCACGCAGTGGGCGCGACATGAAGAGTCGAAAGGGATACTTAAAAGCCCCCGCTGTGAAGACCACGGATGACGTCATGGGTCACGAGCAGAGGCTTGGGGGGCAAATGTACGCCCTAAATATCCACACATATTGGCGAGCTAGAAAATGGCTTAATTCGATCTGACACGTGTAGATCGTCCACCCGGAGTTGCGTGTTACGAGCCTCCTTCTGTCCCGCCCGAGCTGATTAGAGAGTTAACTGCTACACGGAGGCATCGTGTAGCAGAAGTATGAGTGTTACGAGCTGGCGCCACATTAAGCTCGTGATGCAACAGAGATCTAACATCTGAATCCTTGTAAAGTCAACCACGCAATATAAACGTGCATATATCATACATCACGTGTCTATTCTATTCCTGAATTCTCAGACACACAGTATAAACGTGCGTGTTCAGACATCCCACACCTGATTTGGCCATGCGGCCTATTATCCCTCCTTACCTATTGATTAGACCACACTTCACTGCAAAGTTTAGGAATTAATCATCAGTGTCACAGATATGACGTAAAGGATAAAGAGATCACGGGATGACCCCATTGCCAACCCAGATATCTTCTTCCTATAAATACCAAGACCCTGGGTAGTGCAAGGGGATGGCATATATTTTGTAAAGAAACACTGTAAGAAATAGTCAAGAGATATCAATAATATCGCCTGGTGGACTAGAGGGATTTTAACCTTCGAACCACCTAAAAAGAAAGGAGTGATCATCTATAGTTATTTTCATATTACGGTTCACCAATTAGCACTAATTCATCCCATTTATTCGTATAATTACTTGTTGGCGAAGAACCGCGTCAACAATTGAAATAAGAAAATTAACCATTAAAATATATTAAATATTGTACATATTTTTATTTTTATATGGTTTGTAATATATGTAATTTATAATCAAATAAAAAATTTAAAACATAAATAAATAAATAAAATACATAATTAATAATATATTAAAAGTAAAATAATAACTTTATAATCAAATCACTTTCCATCCTTGCACTAATACTAAACAAAAAAAGAAAAAATTATATTCCATCCTTTCTGACTTGTTAAATAACATAAAGGAGTATATCTTTCCTTTCCGCTCATCTACTTTGTCCATCCTTCCTATTCTATCCATCCATCTTCATCTCCATCATTTCTGCCAAACATACACTACATAATGAATGTAAAGTAATATTTATCTCGTATCCATTTTTTGTTGTTTGACTTAAACGGAAAATGTTTTTGAATTCAAACAAAATGATCGCTTCATAAATGTATAAAGAATTAGTAAACTCACATTCAAAAACTACAGTACATATTAATCATAAAGTAATTTCAAATATAACTTTTTTATTAGTGTTTTGCAATGATGTACTTCGTGCGAGTCATTAACTTATTGTAAATTGACTTTCAATAATCGATACACTAAATAAGTATCTTGAACAAAATTCATTGTATTATTTGAAATTGAATTTCTAAAATGGTATATAAACAAAACAGAATATAATTTAAAATCGAAGTTCCAAAATAATATAAAAAACAAAACAAAGTCAAAATTGTATAAACTCTTATATCTTTTAGACTAATAAAAGCTACAATGTTTAGGGAGAAAACAAGTGCTACTAGACTATTACCATCTTAATGTGTTTAGAAGAAAAAAAATCTTAATACACATAATTTCTCTAATTTATTCTTGATTTTTCTTTTACTTTTTGTTAGTAAAAATGAATTTATTGCTATGTAACTAAAAATTCAGTTGCATGATTACTAAAATAAACTTTACAGACCAATGTTGTAATTCAGGTGAATATAATAAATTATATACAGTAATGTACCAAAGAGGAAAAAAAATATCTATATATTTATATACTTGTTCAAGTAGGGGACTAGACAAGAAAATATAAGAACTATACAATTGTGAAAAGTACTTTATAACTAATTATGTACACAATAGGTTTTTTCTATATGCTTATATTAAGAAAATTGCTCACATATAATTATGTACAAAAAGAAAATTTCGAAAGCACCAGCCGTATAAAACATTACCAAGAAAACTTGGACCAAAATGCTGTACATATTAAGTGTTTATATATACTTCAAGACTAATTGAATTCAAAACCCAGTAAAATCCCGACTGTATGTTATGTCAAACATATACCAGACTATATTTGAGACTTGGAACCTTGGCTTAAAAGCAAGTTCTTCAGCTCCCTGTATCCTTGGAGCTCTTCTAGTGCATCAGCTGTTGTCTTAGAGATAACGAGTCTCGACGACATAACACTTGAAGAAGCAGCTTGCTGAAATGGAGCATCTGAACTCTGATTGGTGTTACCCCAGTTTTCAGGACTTAATACATCTGATGAATCTACGGACTTGGAGAAATCTTGGCGGAGAGGTGGGGCTTTTCTTAACATCAAAACAAGTGCACCAACAGCAGCATCATGGGTCCTAGTTGGAAACGATCCTTCAGGATCAAGTGGCTCACAGAAAGGTCCCTTCTGCTCGAAAGATTCAGGTCTATAGCCAAACAATCCATTATAGTTCGCTAAAGATGATTAGAAGAAAATAAAAGCAAAAAAGGAAGAGAAAACTTTCCAACATTTTACAGAGATTACAGAGGTAATTGTGATTCAGATTGTCGAAGATCTTATACCTCTTTGTTGAAAAGAGAACTGCAGAAATGACTGAAGTAATTTTGTACATGTTTTCAACCCAGCTTATGATTATGTTTCACTATCAATAATAGGATGCGTCATATTATGTGCTTTTTGCATAAATAACTGCAAAAGCAATTTCCAACTTTATTGTACAATCAGTGTTTTTGACACGGTTCACATGAAAAACTACAACATAATAGACTTGAGACCTTTAGATTTTGGCAATATCCTTCAAATGTATGCTGACGCTAAATACCAGTGTGGAAAAAAGACAGTAGCAGAGTAAATTGATAGACTGTACTCTTCTAAACCACATTTTTGTTTTTCTGTAATAGCCATTTTTAGCTAAATCCCAGGCTTACTTGTCCCTCGCTGATACAGAATGAGGTTCAATTGTTGCCAATGAAATAACATCTTATTCAGCAACGAGAGCTCAAATACATAATATCTTGAAATCTTCAAAAGGCATACAACTATCTAGGTCTTTCAAATACACCCTAAACTGATTTATCAAGACTGCTAATTTTTTTTACTTAATATGCCAGCCAGACTGGTGAGCAACAATCCATGCACAGCATATCAATCGTTGCCTTTCAACTTAAAATCATACAGAACCTCAAGAATGCAATTATCACTACAAAATAGTCTTAAAATCATAGTCACTGATGCAAGTACCACAATCTCCATTACTACCTTATCACCAATCCCCATACATTTTGAGTACTTCTAAGATACAGATCATCTTACATTTACCTTGTCACCAACCCCCATAAATTTTGAGTACTTAAAAGATATAGATCATTTAATTGCACCTTGCCACCAATCTTCGTTATCGCCTTGCAAGATTTTAATCTTGTTTTTTTTAAGAAATATTAAGCAACTCTCTCATCACTATTATTAGTCCCCTCAAGAAAACTGAGATTTTCAATTGTAAAGTTGCACTTTACTACTAATGAAACAATCACAACAGCTCAATCTAGACCAAAATACTGGTGAGGATTCATAATGCCCCATGCTTGAAGGTAAAAAGTACATTCTTAACTTTCATTATTTGATCAGCCAGAAAGATACCCAACCAGGCTCAGTGTTGATTGTTGAACCTTCATATCTGATCCTAAACTACCTTAACTATTTTCTAAGAACGTACCAAAAACAAACATCTTGTACTCATTTCCTAGCTACAAATGATTCCATTTTAGTAGAACTATCATCTTTTCACAAACATATTATTCTCCAAAATAGTTTAACTGATAGAGGATAACAGTTTATAAATGTATAGATGCATGTATAAAATTGGTGAAAAAAAAAGTAAATGTCCATTTCATAATTTTAATATCTTACCTGCTACTAGGATCTGTAATATCATCCTCATCCACATCAAATGGGCAAGTGAAGTCAGGCTCATCAAAGTCCTCTGGGAATGACCGACTAGAGCTTCTGGAAAATGGCCTATTTTCCTCTTTCTTGAGTGGGAACAACTAAAAAAACACAAGAAATTAAATACAAGCAAACATATGAGAATCAAAGTTTATTCATCATGGCTATATGTACCTTCTCATTTGGTATCCCAGAATGCAGTACACCCATGCCTTTATCAGACCTATACGTACTAGATCTCAAACTTTTAAGGGGAGGGGATGGAGGCAAAGTTTGCTTGAATGCAGGGGAATTAGCAAGCTTAGCCATTGGTATGCGGACTGGAGCACTTTCCGATCGTAAAAGAGCATTTGATAGATGACTCCCAGGGATACGGATTGGAGGTGATGGGGAAGCAGAAGGTGATGATGATATAGAAAATACAGGTGACTGAAAATACTCGTCAAAAGCTGTATCTTTCTTATGAATTAAAGATGTCTCAGGCGGATGAGGAGGCAAGCTTGAAGGTGGAAAGCGACGAAAGCTTGGGTTAGAATTTAAAGCTTGAGGTTCTGAATGAGTTGGTGAAGGAGAGAATGAAGCCAAAGGCGTTGAAGTTCTATATGCATCAAAACTCCAACTATGCCGCCTAGTAAATGGGGAAGATGATGGAGAACCATGAGATGCTACTCCAGTCACAGGAATTGATGGGAACCGTCTAAGGGGGTCTGCCAATGGGCTTCCAACATAATCAGGTATAACTTGTGGGGACAATGGAGTTGATGGTTCAGAGTTTATGTCTGAGATTTCTGAACGATACAACACTGAAATGCAAAGCCTACCACAAGAGGTATCCACAGGTGTGAACACAAATCTCTGCATTTCTGCCTCTTCCCTACGAGTGAATGGCTCAACAAAAGAAGATACTCGATGAGCAAGAGTAAATGGGCGAATTTGACTAGAAGAGTTGAGATCATGATATATCTTATAAGCAGGTAACAGCCTAACAGTGGCATACAAAGACCTCAAGAGTAGGATTGTTTTCTTATACAAAGTACTATTGCTAGACCTCCTGTTCCCATGACTAGTATCTCTAGTCTTTCTACTCTCATAATGCACTACCCATCTCTCTACAATCTTTTCACTCCTTTCCAAACACCCATACTCTTCTTGATCAGAGTTCATGCAGACAGGATACCTCTCTTTCATTGAAAGATTCCTAACAAGCTCCTTCCTTGTGGAAGAATGCATTGGATCACAATCAACAGGTCTCTGGACCAAAATCACATCAACCACCATAGGTTCTAGATTGTTCTGGCGCCAGAGATCAATATTCTCCAGCGCTGCAGGGCATTCCCTTAGTGCTAAATTAAACCATTTATCCCTCGGCCTCACACTAGACGAGGACGATGATGAGGAAGATGGTGATGAAATTCCCTGTTCCCCGCTATAATTACGCGAGGACAAACAGGGAGACCTAGATTCAAGTAATATTTGAAGACTTTTGGCAAAAAATTCAGTAATTATTTGTTCCATTTTTGCTGATTCAGTGTGAGCATTACTGTTTGAAGATGCCATAGCTTAAAAAATTACTAGAATTGGGACATACCCTTTTGAAAAAAACACAACTGGCAACCTCAGAATCCACTCAAAAGCATTCACTTCACTGCAAAAACAAGAAAAGAAAAAATATTCAAAGTCCTTCCAATGGTCAAACCCAGACCCAGAAAGCAACAAAGCACCCAAAAAAAGGGGGAAACAAGGGAACCGAAATGGAAAATTATTCGTAATTAAATGAAACTAAACTTCAACTCAACATTTATCGGTGTAACAATCGAGCCAAACAGAAAACTCAGGCCATATTATATAACGATACATATATATACATAACCATATATTTATACCTCAAGCGACTATTCACTACTTCTTGTTCAGCAAGGAATCCCACAAGATTAAAAAAGTATACTTTTTAACCGCTTTACTATCTCCTTTTCATATAGTTGTTTGTTTAACTTATTCTGATTTGGTTATAGTAACGAGATCAACAAAACCGAAGATACCCAAAGAGTAGTGATTCTAGAAGAGCAAACAAAGCCACACACACACATATATATATATATATTGGGAAAAGAGCGTACGCACCAGAGTAAGGATAATTCTTCCCACAGAGAGGGAACTTTTTATCTTTATACATACGTTGTATAGAAGCTTTCTTATG
Organism: Humulus lupulus; assembly: GCF_963169125.1. NCBI lineage: Eukaryota > Viridiplantae > Streptophyta > Magnoliopsida > Rosales > Cannabaceae > Humulus > Humulus lupulus. The sequence goes on from NC_084793.1 coordinate 208,146,338, forward strand.
TCGACATGAAATTGAAGGAATAGGATTTGAATCGGCGAAAACAGAGGGTTTGTTTATTTGATTGGGGGTGGTGGTGGTCTTATCTGCTTCAACAATCAATATCCATGAAAGAGTTTGAGTTCTTCATCGATAGGGAAAGGGCGGTGGGACCGTTGGCTTCTAAGGCATGCCCTTGGGCCCATACCCATGTGAGTCCTAGTCATTGATTTTGCCAACTAGGATAAAATAAGCAGAAATTTACCGAATATGTATTGAATTTTTTTATTTTTCTATTTCTTTTTTCTTTTCTTTTATTTATTTTAAGTGAGAAACTTCATTCAAAGGGGCCTAGGATCAGACTATAGGCCCTTATTTTTCTCCACTGTGCGCCCTCCCGATGGCAACTCCAATGCAAGAAGAAAAAGAAACAACCTGTTCCACTTTGAACAATCTTGGGCCGCTAAGGTCGATTGCATTGAGATGGCGGAAGAAGGATGGGTTCACAAGTCAGACAATTATTTGATGAATGTCATAGCTAGTGTGGCTTCTCTATGTGGTTATAGTAACGAGATCAACAAAACCGAAGATACCCAAAGAGTAGTGATTCTAGAAGAGCAAACAAAGCCAAATATATATATATATATATATATCTTAAAAAGGTTTACAGAAGGCATCGTGGGGCTATCTCCAAGTAAAAAAAAGATTTGGACTAGCTCCAATTGAGCCGAATACCATAAATTGGAGAAGGAGTTGGATATACTTAATAAGAAAGAAGAAAAATATTAGTCGGTTAGAGCAAATAATGATTTGTTGAAACTTGGGGACAACAACTCAAGCTTCTTTCACAAGTGTGCAACTAACCGTACAAAGAAAAATCTTATTAAAGGCCTCAATGACATGCATGGAAATTGGGTGGAGGGTACCGAGGACATAGTGGGAATCTTTAATGACTATTTCACTAGAATTTTCACTTCAAATCGCCCTTCAGATGAGGATATTGGCCTAGTTCTGAATGCAGTACCATGGAAAGTGACATCAGTGATGAATGACCAGCTCACTAGACCTTTCTTTGAAGAGGATATCTGGAAAGTTGTGTTTCAAATGAATCCCTGCAAAATTCCAAGGTCAGATAGTATGGGAGCGGGCTTCTACCGAAAGTTTTGGGACAGAGTGGGAGGGAATGTCTGCGAGGCGTGCCAAGATTTTCTAAATGGATCCAGTTGTCTTAAAAGTATCAATTACACACTCATCTAGCTCATTTTTAAACTAAGTGACCATATCTCTTTTTCTTAGTTTCGTCTTTGCAATGTTCTGTATAAAATTATCACTAACACTATGATTAATTGATAAGTTTAATTTTGATCATATATTTTTAATTTCTTTAAGTTTAGAAATTGTTAGCTTTTAGTTATTTTAATTATTTTAAACTTTTTTTGTATTTTATGATTTTTGGTTTAAAAATAATTTTAAGATTAAAAATACACATTTATTAATATAAAAATAAATTAAGTTTGAATTAATATTTCTAACTTTAATTAAATATATTTTTTATTTGGAAATATTTAATTTTGAATTGATTTATTTGGTTTTATAGGAAATTGTGTATTTTTATGAAAAAAATAAAGTAATAAAATGTGAACAAGAGTCTGAAAAAGAGCTGGAGCTGAAACTTTACGAACGATTTTGAGACTGTTCTAGCCATATTTAGGAAATTATTCTAGAAATAGAATTTGTAGATATTTTTCTAAGCTTTCCAAAACGTATTGAATCGTCCAAATCGGAGTTATATTAAGGGAAATGTGGCAAAAATACGATTAGCTACATGAGAAAAATCGGTTTCTTGAGGAATATGAAAATATCATATTCAAACTCTAATTTTGCAACGATAAGGAGATATTCTTACTCCAAATTCAAAAATTAGAAATATCACAATAATATTAAATGAAAATTAATATCTATTACTTTTATTTTTAGTTTAAGTTTTAAATTTTAAATTTTATTTTGATTAGCTTTTGTTAGTACGAGACTATTATAAATAGAGGTCTGTCTCTATTTGAAAACAAACTCTCTACTCTCTCTATTAAAGAGACAATGTTAACGTCGTTTTTCGTCAACTTAAATCTGAAGAGCACTAAACAATTAATTAAGAAAATAAAGAAGAACAATGAGAATTTTACGTGGTTAAGCATTTAAAATCTGCCTAGTCCACGAGTCAATAATATTGATTGGAGGTATTCTCTCAAAGCTTTTACAAAGAAATTTAGTAGAGTGTTCTCAGTACCAAATTGTGCGTATCCACAAATGAAATTCTCCAGTCTATTTAAGATTGGTTAACAAAATATCTTCCATTTATTTCGGAAAGTTACAATTCAAATTTGAAATAAAATATAATTAAATGCATTAATTATATAATATCTCATGATAATTGGAATTTAATATCAGATAATAACAAATCCCTAAGGAATAGGGATTTCCTAACAACAATCGTGTTCAAATTGCGTTACTGACCTCGAACACACAGTTTACACGCCTTCGAGATCGACCAACATCACGAGCTCGTTATTCTAGTCAGCCTTATCCTTATCCAGTGATTTCATCGAGCTCAACCTTCGGAGACCAATATCTTCGAGCTTGCAACTAGGGCTCGAATAACACACATAACTCAAAGAAGATTCATTCTTTCGAGATTTATGCTTAAGCTCGAGCCTTCTGAACTTGTGCTCGTTCGCCAATAAGAACAAGTTAGGAATCATGCAAATTATATAAGAGTTGAGCCCTTACTTGCCATTTTTGAGCTTACACTTTACGAGCCCACGTTTCGAGATTCATTTATGACGATTTCAAAATTTGGGTGTCACATTTTGCCCCCTCAAAAGTGTTGGTTCGAATCCTATGAGAAGGAAACTTTTGAACTTCATCTTTCGAAAAACGTGCCATCTACCACACTTGAGTATGGACACGTGTCACTTCCCCACCAAGAGTACTCAAGTACTCCCTATTTCTACACATGTCCTTTCCTAGGACCTTTTTGCCACCAGTGTATGCAATTGAATTTGATTCTTCGGATCCTCATTTAACCCAAATTAAGGGCCCTAATCACTTCTACCTTTGACATCCCCACAGGGGTATATATATGTGCCTTCTTCTCCACCCTCATCACTTTCGTATTCTTTTAGAAAATTACGCACCAGAGAAAACCAGAGCAAATTTTTCTTTTTGCATGTTTTCTAAACCTGAAAAACAAAGCAACCTCTCATCCTTCGACTCTGTCGGATTGTTTCTGCTTCCACTTCTTCAAACGACGGTATCCTCTTTTCCAAGATCATCTTCGTGTAAGTTCCTAATCCTTATTCTCTTACTTTTCTTTTTACGTGTGTTTCATCTGTTCGTGAGAATGTTTCTCTGGTTTTTACCAGAGTTATAAGGCCTCATTCTTGCATTAGGCAAGTTTTCTAATTAAAATAGTTTTTGCATGCTTAGAATCACGATTTAGGCTAAAAATTGTTTAGTAAAAATGTGTTAAAATGAAGTTTTTCTGGAATGGGGGATTTTTGGGTTAGAGGTTTTGTGTAGCTTAAGAAATAGGGTTTTCGTTTAGGGTTTAAATGCATGAATCCCAAAAACATCACCTTTTCAAGTAACTGCAAACTTTTTTCCCTGGAAATATGGGATTCTTCTAAATTGGTAATAACCTCCCCACTCTCGCATGGGTGCACTCTCGATGCCTGAACTTTACAATAGTTCGGGAATGACATTCGAGTTAATCTCGCCCTTTCGAGCCTTCAATCTCGATTAAGGCAGTCTCGTTATCTTGAGTACTCAAGCTCGAATTACCTGATCTGTAAAATTTGTACGCAAGTATACGTAGTTGTGTCAAGTAATAAAGTTTGTAAGAACAGAGATCGTCCCATAGAGACTATTAACCAATTACCAATAATTGTTTTTCACTTTCTATTTGGTGATTAAAATAAAGATGAATTATTCTAAACTATGAACACAATTTAAATAACTGTAAACAAAATAATAAATCAACGAATTAACAATCAATAATAAAAGGCCTAGGAATTAATTTCATCAACTTTTCATTCTATTAATTTTACTATTCAATTCTAAATCTCTTCTTCCTATTCTAATAGCAAGTTAACATAATCGATTCCTATTCTTTTTCAAGATATAAGATCTCAGCCTATATACAAGTTTTCTACATCTCTGTGATAAACTTAAACATATAGAAGACATTAAGCATTGAAACCTAATTACTACACAAGTCATACATGTACTTTCGACCAATATGAAACCTATGTCTATATAATGATAGCATATTCAATTCTCATCTTTCGACTTTTGAATCAAAACCATTAAATCAAGTAAATAGTGATCAAGTATTTACTAGCATTAAACAAACATCATATAGATTAGAATAGAGAAGAAGTATCAATAGAACATCATAATAAAATTAAATTGAAATTCAAGTGACTACATTAATCCCTAGATAAAAGATTTAGTTCATAGATAACATAATGACAATAAAATTCAAATAATTTTTCATAGAAAATAACCTAAAGAATTCAGATGAAGAAGAAATCTAGAAAGTCATAAACAAGAAACATAAACCAAATTACAGCAGTCTTTTCTAGATCTAGGGTTTATACAACTAAAAACTGCTTCCTAAATTCACAGAATAATGTCCCTTAAATAGTTTTCCAATGCTCCCAAGTGAAAAGACCATTTTTTCCTTCTAAAAGTGGCTTCAGATTTGAAAACTGCGTTGATAGCGCTGTAGCACTAGGTTTTGAGTGCTGTAGCACTACTAACAGTGCCAAATTGCCTAAAAAATTGATGTACTAGCGCTATTGACAGAAACAAAAGCTTTAAGGTCGCCTTTCTAGCGCTGTAGCGCAATTATGATAGCATTGTAGCGCTATCCACAGAAACAGTACTCGGACCTATTGCTCCTGAAAGTTTCGATTTTTTCCAAAATAACTCCATTTTCTTCCACTTTCACTTCATTCCACTCTTTTCACCATCTTAGCAACAAAAACCTGAAACATGAACAACACAAGCATAATTCTGCAATAAAATAGCCCTAAACTAATGAAAACCTTCCTAAAAACTAGACCATAAATGAGTCTAAAATTCGTTTATCAAACTCCCCCAAATTAATCCTTTACTCGCCCTTGAGTAAAGAATCTAACTAGACTTAAACCTAAACAAACCAAGTTGACATAACCAACCAATTCCAACACTCAAGACTGCTATGCATATATAATTCTCAGGAAAAACAATCATGCTATTTAAAATATTAGTCTAGATTTTCAGTCAAAATACTTCACCCCTTCACTGCAATCTATTAACGCCAAAGCTCATTTACTCATAACTCGCAAATAAAATAATTGAACCACTTTACGCACATCAAGTTCTCACCAACTAACCACATAACCAAGTTGTTTACCGAGTTTTTCGGAAACGAATAACTAACAGAATAATAAAAAGATAAGAACCGTAGAAATACTAAAATGTAACTAAACCAACAGTGTTTTTACGTGGTTCAGGCGTTAACAAGCCCTAGTCCACGAGTCGATGTTATTATACTTGGAAAAGATTACAGTAAGATGGCTGGTGCATAAGAACTTCACACACTCACAATGTTTCTCTCGGGTTCTCTTAAAGAAGATGAAGCTAGAGAGAATTTGGTAGAGTCTTTTGCTATCTGATCCCTCTCCCCCCCCTTCTTGTAAAAGGAAGGAGTCTTTATAGCTAGGGTTTCGAATTAGGGTTTTTCTCCACGTACATGAGTCTTAATTACACCAGCCATAAATAGGGGATACAATTACTATAGTCGCATGGCTACCAGACTCTATGTGGGTATATTTACGTGAAAGTATGGGGAACACACAAAGTCAGCCGTCTTTTCCAAGTTGTCAGCGGAACAGTAGGCGAAAAGGTACCCTTAGGCGTGCTGGGATGTGTGCGGCTTTGACCTGACGGGCGTGTCAGGCGGGATTCTGTGTCAGACGGATATCATTCCAAATATGCCTTCTCCCGGACTCGGCCGTTCGGTTTTGTTCTGTGCGGGGCACGGAACTGTTTCCGCGGAGACCACTCGAAGAGCCTCTCCTGGAAGGGGCCTCCCTGAGGGGTATCCTTCGGGAGTCCGGGAGAGTTGACGAGTTTCCGTGTTGTGCTTGTTTGGAAGAGTAATCCGGATACTAGACAGGAGAGGCGAAGCCTTTCTGTCCATCCGCGAGCTCTGGTCACCCTCCGTGAAAGACATCGATAATTCTGCTTCCCCGAGGTCATCAATCTAAACGCTATCCGGAAATCTGGATAACATTTACCCCCCAAGGTCGCGGAGCTTTGAGAGATCCGGGAGCTTGTACAATCGGTTTCTTAGATTAGGCGAGGGGGCACCTTCTGTGTTCCCGGAAGGGTTCCTTTTTCCCGCCTGAGTATAAGTATGAAAGAGAAAAAGGAATTTCTTTTGTTTGAGATCAAGTACTCAAGTGCGGCAAGGATCACGTGTCATTCTAGGAATGGTTCTGCGACCAAGACGTGTGCGTGAGGCGACTGGTTGAGGATGCGTGCGTCAGTCATCTGACTATTTGACGGTTTTTAATGGTACTCAGGGCCCGAGGTGGTGTAATGATGGGAAATAAATATTTTATTCCCATCCGAGGAGTCATAAATAGGATCGTCGCTTCCACTCCAGCCGTTGGATCTGACGCACATGGAATGGGAAGATCGGGACCGTCCACTCGAGGAATTCGAAACGGCTTCTTCCCTGCTATAAAAACGAGGGAAAGGACCTTTCTTCCTCTTTACGCTTTCAGATTCTCCATCTTTAGGATTTTCAGATTTCCAAACCTCCGAACTCTCAGGCTTCCCAGCTTACGTTCCTCCGAACTTGCCATTTCTTTTGGTAAGTATCTGGAAACTTTTCTTTTTGATTTGGCAGTGGGTTTATTCCCCGAAGTTCCTGGTTTGAATCGCCGTTTATCTTTGTAGCTTTTACTTCTCGCGATCGTGCTGTGTAGTGATCCAGTTACTCCTTCAACCTCTACCTACCCGAATATCAGTAAGTATTTCTACTTTGCTCTTTCCTCCCAAACCTTAGGTTGTTGGTAGTTGTTAGAGTAGAGGTTTCTGCCATTATTGCTTATGTGCATGTGTGAATAGGGCTTTGGTAGGCATGTGATTGATTGTGAGTCGATAAGTAGCCTTTTCTGCGTGTTTTGGCGATTTGCGTTTGGAAAGTCGTCCCTTGTTTTGCTGTTTTAGGGCATAAGCATGAACGCCTTTAGGGTGTCTTTCTCTGGAAAGACACTTCTTTTGGTGGGCTTAGGCTCGGGGTCTGAGTCTGGTTCCTTGCTGTCCTTCGGGTGGCATGGTGCCAATCCCTCGGCAAGCTCGGTGGGAGCCTCTCCAAGCAGTTTTCGGGGAGGGTCTCCCCGACGCCTTTGATACCACTAGGGTATGACAAGGGTGCTGACTGCTTAGAGTGTTTTCTTCTTTCTTTTCTTTTGTCCAGTGACGAACATCTCGAAGGAACAACTCCTTGCTGCGGGGGAGGCTGAATCTGCCCAAGAGAAGGGCTCTCCTATCGCTGGTGGAAAGGGGAAAGGAAAGGCGAAAGCGGTCGCGGCTAGCCCACCAACCTCCAATAGTTCCATCTGGGAGATGGACCAAAAACTGAACCTTTTTAGGAATTATGGCATGCTGGAGCTGTATTCCTCTGAGGCAGGCCTGAAGAACATCCCAGGTCTGATGTGGCACCGTCTGTCGGTGCTGGGCGAGTCAGCTAGCCAGAGCCACGAGGGCTTTGGTGCCTGGAGCTGGGCACACATAGTGTGCGGAGCGCACTTGCCCCTAAGGAGTTACTTCGCCAATTTCTGTGTGAAGGTGGGGATTGCCCCCTTCCAGTTAATTCCTCCCAGCTACAAGCTCTTAGCGGGGTGGTTCATCTTTTGCAAGTCCTGGAGACTGGAAGCTCCTACCCCGGAGGAGGTGCTGTACTTTTATGGGTTGAAGTCTCAGCCTATGAGGGGTCACTCAGACAAGGTGGGGTTTTACAGGCTAGAAAGGCACCCGGATGTGATGTGCCCCACTTGTCATACCGCGAGGGTTCCAGACCTCCGGGAATACTGGTTCCTGACGACTGGCTTCCCGCTGAAGAGGGTGCCAGCTCTATCTTTGGACTTCAAAATCCCTGGTAAGTGTTTCCTCTTTTCCTTTTCAACTTTGTTTCTTTGTATTTGATTTGCCTTTTGGGAGGATCTCTAACGCTTGTATTTGATTTTTGCAGAAGTCGTTCCGCGGACACCTCACTGCGCGGAGATGATAAGGAGGTCCAAGTTCTACGAAGGGCTTTCTGAGGAAGAGTTGAGAGTGGAGGGACTTGTGACCTCCGAATCGTTGAGGGAGTATGGGTTACTCGCCTCCTTCCAAAATATCGAGCCAGTAAGTGGTAGGGGGCAGACTCAGGTGTCGGCTGACGTCCGGGAGCAGATTGCCCTGGAGCTGTCTAAGGTGATCACCCAAGCCGCTCGGGACGAAAATACTCTATCTCCTAGTTGGGCGGAGAGGTTCCCCGACCCCCAGCCGGAGGGAGAGGAGATCGAGGCTCGCCACGCCGCGGCTTACCCTAATGAAGGGGCTCCGGGGGCTAGTTCCTCCGGGAGAGGTAAGACTAGTTTTCGATTGATCCACACCCCCAGCCTGTCGGAAGTTACCCAAACCTCTCAGATGGGGTTTGATCCTCGTTTCCTTAGGCTAGATCCGCGTAGGATACCTTTCGACAGGTACTGTGATAGGGTAGATGAGCTCCTCTGGTGTCTGAGTGATGGTAGTCTGCCAGAAGGTGTCACCATGGTTGACCCTTCTTCTCTCAGCATGTTCTTCCCGGACTTCAAGGAGTACGGGAGCTTCCTGGAGCAGGAAGCGATGTTTTGTTTTGCTCGGGGAAGGCCATCCACGTTTCTCGTGCATGGTCGTCCCTTTCAAACTTTTCTTTTTCTTGTTTCTTGTTCCCTGCTGGCGGGCTTGCTTGTACTTTTATGTTGCTGATTGTCTTGTCTTCCGCTTATCTTCTTTCTCATTTCTTGTTGGTTCGTTAACCTTGCTTTGTACGTTTCTTGCAGAGTATCCCGAAGCCAAGATGTTGGGGAGGGTTACTTTGCTTATTAAGAAGGCTGCCACCAGCCAAGACCCGCCCACGGGAAAAGGAAGGAAGACCAAGGCTGGTAGGGGAGGTAAGGCTGCTTCCCCCAAGAAGACAAGCGGCGAGGCGCAAGCGTCTCCGAGGGTAGAGAAGTCCCCTGCTGAAGGGCCTTCCGAGACTATGATGGTCTCGAGTAGCAGTAGCGACGGGGAAGGGCTTGTGTTCCCCGTGAGGACAACTGGGGTGAGCAAGCGTCCCGGAGAAGATGCTGAGGGTGCTAAGAACAAACGCCTTAGACACTCTTCTCCCGGTCGAAGGCGACAACAACAGCAACGACAGCAATCACAACTACAACAACAGCAGCAACAGGAACAAGAGACACAATCACCAACGCCGCAGCAGCAGCAACAGCAACATCCAAACCAGCAGCAGCAACAAGGGCAATTACTTCTGCTACCGCAGCAGCAAAAGCAACAGACCGGGGCCTTAATACCCCGGCTGCCTCCTCCTCCAGCCCAAAGGGGGGCCACCCTTCCGGGGTCTCCGTCTTCTCAGACAACCAATCTTCCCCTGCCTGGCCTGAAGTTCCACTTTCCGCGGAAGCCGACCAGTTTTCTCGCTGCCCTCCTGGAGGGTGTAAGACGGGCCGATAGTTTTTTGAAGAGGCGGCTAGAGGCGGAGAAGGCCGTTACTCAGGGAAGGGCAGATAACTTGTCTGCCGTGAAGAGGGCTGAGCTGGCCGAGGGGGTGAGATCTCCTCACCCGGCCGGAGCGGTTCTGGATGGTCCAGCCTTGGAGAAGAGGCTGGTGCCTAGGCTCGGACGTGCATTGGCGCCGTTCGGAGCTGAGATGATGGAGGACATGGCCCTGAGCTTATGCGAGCTCAATTCTGAGAAATGGGCCATCAGCAGCAGCAAGGATCCGCTGTTGCTGACACACGCTGTGAAGCAGCAACTGTCCGGGGTAAGCCGTCAGTTGTAGTTTTTTTTTTTTTTTTTTTTTGGGACCACCTGTCTTTTGGTCCTGCTTTAGCTCACTCTGTTGTCTTTCTTTGCAGGCCTCTATGATCGCGGAACGCTCGTTCCGGGAGGTTGGTGCAGCTCTGGTTCAGCTGGAGGAGAGCCAACTGGCTCGCCAGGCCTTGGAAGCGGAGAAACAGAAACTGACCCAACAGGCCTTGGGGGCTTCGGAGAAGATTGATCAGACCCGGCGCACGGCTGAAGAAGAGGCGGAGAAGAAATATCTTGCCAAATATCAAGAGTACCGGGCCAAGGCAGAGAATGAGTTTAGACAGCGGTCGGATGGAATTAAGACCGAAAACTCCAAGCTCCGGGAAGAGCTGTCCCAAGCCAAGGTGGAGAAAGATACCCTGGAAGCCCGCTTGCAATCAAAGAACGATCTCCTCCTTAAGCGGCAAGAGGAATATTCCACTCTTCAGAGTAAGCTGCACGACGAGGAGCAACTTCATAAGAGGAGCAGGGATCTCGTGTCTATGCTTCAGTTGGGGCTCGCCGAGAAGGATAAAGAGATCGGGGCTTTGCAATTCACTGCCAGGGGGCATGTGACCGAGAAGCAATCCGTGCTGAACCAAAATAGGGAGCAGCGCAAGGCGATTGATTCTCTTAAGGGGGAGCGGGATGCCTCCAAGGCCGAAATGGAAAAATTGAGGGCCCAACTAATTGTCGCGGAAGAACAGCTGGCAACCTCCGAGGCGGAGCGGTTGAAGGAGAAGGAGGATGCTGAGGTGATACTGAACAGAACTATTAATATATCGCATGTGGTCCTCATGCATCAACTCTGGAAAGTGAACCCGGAGGTGTTAGGCTATCTGGGAGATGATGCCGAAGCCATGAGGGAGAAGCTACTCGTGTGGGATCAGGGCCCAGAGGCGTACGTCCAAACTTATAACATTGACGAACGTGCTGAAGCTCCTGAGGCGGGAGATCCCGGAGAGGCGGGGACCTCTGAACCTTCTCATGACCAAATCCCTCCTTCCAATGAGCCGACTCCGCCAGCCTCAGCTGAAACAGATGCCCTCGAAGCTGCGGTCGTGGACGCTGTAGTTACCCCCAATGCTTGAAGGGGTTTTATCTTTAATTGTTTTTCATTTTGAGTTTTTCATTGCGGACAATTTTGCCATAATCATAGCATTCTCCTTTCTTTTTCTGCCGAGTTCTTTATTTATCTTTGCGCTTAGGGTAGACATTTATACGGTAGAAACTGTTGTAGGGGCGTATGGGGTTTTGGTTCCAACGGCCAAAACTTATGCACTTCCCAGTTGAAGCTTTAACGGATGATGTCTCTCCCCACGTAGTTTCCAGGTTACGAAGGTTTTCTGGTTCCAAAGGCCAGGCTCCTTTCACCGTACTTTATCTTTCCTGAGGCAAATAGCCAATCCCGGGACTTGTAGTTATACTGTTCGCTGGGATTGCTAAGGTGAGTCGTTCTATTGTTTGGAACGGGAGTTCTTTTGGTGAGCGTCGCTAGACTTAAGGTTAGATCTTTGCGAAGCAAAACTAACTGTTGTTGCGAACCTCATGGTGGCTGGCTTCAGGGACCTGGCATGGAGCCCTGCGAGGCTAGATCCGCGCGAAGCAGAGCTTTAGAGCGCTCGCGGATCTTGCCATCTTTTGCCTTGCGGGATCCGGAGCTGGAGCATGCGAAGCAAAGCTTTACAGCGCTCGCGGTTCTTGCCATCTTTTTTCTTGCGGGACCCGGAGCTGGAGTTTGCGAAGCAAAGCTCTTCAGCGCTCGCGGATCTTGCCATCTTTTGTCTTGCGGGACCCGGAGCTGGAGCTTGCAAAGCAAAGCTCTTCAGCGCTCGCGGATCTTGCCATCTTTTGTCTTGCGGGACCCGGAGCTGGAGCTTGCAAAGCAAAGCTCTTCAGCGCTCGCGGATCTTGCCATCTTTCGCCTTACGGGACCCGGAGCTGGAGCTTGCGAAGCAAAGCTCTACAGAGCTCGCGGAGAATTCTGCAAAGGACTTGTCAAGGAGCTGGGGGTGTTTTGGCGTAGCTCTATGAACGTGCCTCAACCCCCAGTCCTGTCCATCGCTGGGCTACACAAGAGATAATTCTCATGATACATAATGGCAGGCATTTCTGTGGCAATTTTCACTTAAGCACATAATGCACATATGACACGTAATGCAAGCATGTTCATGGCAACAAATAAACCTAAGCTTAACAATTAGAGCAAAACAATTTAAAAACTTCAAACACAATGCTAGCACATAAGTGGTGTTCTGTGTGCGTTTTGTTCAAGGGGCGTATGGCTAAGCCTTAACCATGTATACCCCCCAAGTGAGCGTGGGGTCCGGACGTCTCCGGACCGCGTGGTCACTTGTTAAAACGCAGCTTTGAACATAGGGATAAAAAGTGCGGTAAAAGCGGAGTGAATCCCTCCGTGTTTCGTTAAAATAGCCTGCTAGGCGTTAGTTTTACAACAGGGAGGATTATTTCCACATTTTTCACTTTTGTTATTTTCACCAAGGACTTCCGACTGGATGGTCCGGGGCCTACTGGTAGTAACGGCGGAGGTGCTCCGCGTTCCAGGCGCGCGGGACTTTAGATCCGTCGAGTCTCTTTAAGTGATACGTCCCATGGCCCACTTTTTCTTGGACTTCGTAGGGGCCTTCCCAGTTGGGTCCGAGGACTCCTACTCCCGGATCCTGCGTAGCAGGAAATAATCTCCGTAGGACAAGATCCCCAACTTCGAATGCACGGCTCTGGACTCTCGTGTTAAAGTGTCGGGCTATCTTGCCTTGGTACATTTTTAGTTGGACCTGCGACTGCTCCCGGAGCTCTTCGATCATGTCTAAGGACTCCTGGAGGAGGGCATGGTTCCGGGTAGGATCGTAGGTGTCTTGCCTGTGAGAGGGGATCATAGTTTCTACTGGGATGACGGCCTCGCATCCTTTCGCCTTTCGTCTGGTATTCCCCGGATATTTGGTTTACCACAAGTAGGGAGTCGCTGTACACTTCGATTTTTTGGGCTCCGACTTCTCTGGCCAGTCGTAACCCAGCTAACATGGCTTCGTGTTCTGCCTCGTTGTTGGATGCTGGGAATGCGAAACGGATGGCGCTCTGGAGCTGATGCCCTTGGGGAGATATTAGGATAACCCCCGCTCCAGCTCCTTTTTCATTTGAGGCTCCGTCTACGTAGACCTTCCAGGTGGGAAGTTCCGGGACAGGATATTCTGGGAGGTCATTCATTCCCGAGCACTCCACAATAAAGTCCGCGAGAGCTTGACCTTTTATGGAAACACGCGGTTGGTAGTGGACGTCGAACTGGCTTAGTTCCATGGCCCACTTAAGCAATCTGCCAGAAGACTCGGGCTTCTGCAAGACTTGTCGGAGAGGGTGGTTGGTGAGTACTTTGATGGTGTGCGCCTGGAAATATGGCCTCAGCTTCCGTGAAGCGATCAGCAAGCAGAGGGAGAGTTTCTCGATCATCGAATATCTGGACTCGGCGTCCAATAACCTCTTGCTTACGTAATACACAGGGAGTTGGATACGGCCATCTTCCCGGACGAGAGCGGCACTTACTGCGTGCTCAGTCACAGCTAGGTATAAGAACAACGCCTCTCCTTCGACCGGCTTAGACAGAATGGGGGCTCGGGTTAGATGTTCTTTGAGGTGTTGGAAGGCCGCTTCGCATTCGGGGGTCCACTCGAACTTCTTGTTCCCTCGCAGAACATTGAAGAAGGGGATACACTTGTCGGTGGCCTTGGATACGAAGCGACTGAGAGCAGCTATCCTTCCGGTGACGCTTTGGACATCCTTATGCTTCCGGGGGGAAGGCATGTCTATGAACGCCTTTATTTTCTCAGGGTTGGCTTCCACGCCGCGGGAGTTGACAATAAAACCGAGGAACTTCCCAGACGAGACCCCGAAAGTACATTTCTTTGGATTTAGTTTCATCCCGTACTTTCGGATCACGGCGAAAGCTTCCTCAAGGTCGTTACTGTGGTCCCCGGAGGTCTTGGACTTTACCAACATGTCGTCCACGTACACCTCCATGTTCCTCCCCAGTTGGTCCTTGAACATTCTGTTTACCAGACGCTGGTAAGTCGCCCCAGCATTCTTCAAACCGAAAGGCATGACCACGTAACAGTAGACACCCTTATCCGTGAGGAAGCTGGTGTGTTCCTGGTCCGCGACATGCATCTTGATCTGGTTGTATCCGGAGTACGCATCCATGAAGGATAAGAGTTCATACCCGGAAGTAGCGTCCACCATCTGATCGATTCGCGGGAGAGGGAAACAATCTTTCGGGCAGGCCTTGTTTAGGTCCGTGAAGTCAATGCACATTCTCCAGGACCCATCGGGTTTCGGGACCAGAACTGGGTTGGCCAACCACACGGGATAGTGCGACTCCTGGAGAAAGCCTATGGACATCAATTTGTCCACTTCAGCTTTGACGGCTTCGGCTCTCACTGGGTCCAGCGGCCTCCTCTTTTGGCGAATTGGAGTTGCAGCTGGGTCTATGTTGAGTGCGTGGCACGCAACATTGGGATTAATCCCCGTCATATCAGCGTGGCACCATGCCAGGATATCCTGATTATCCTTCACAGTGGCCACGATCTTATCTCGAACGGCCGACGGCAGGTTTTTTCCCACCTGAATGACCTTGGTGGGTTCTCCCGGATTGAGGATCACCTCTTCGACTTCCTCCATCGGCTCTATTGCTTTCTCGATTCCCACTCTTGGGTCGAGTTCGTCAAAGTATGCCTCCTGAGCATCCCTAGTTTCTGGCAATACTTCCGCCAAAGGAATGGCAGCAAACGTCTCTCGGACCGTGTAGACAGCTCGGACGGAGACGTTATAACAGCTCCGTGCACTTCTCTGGTCTCCTCGGAGGGTGCCAATACGCCCATCGTCGCAGGGAAACTTCAAGCATAAGTGACGTATCGAGGTTATGGCCCCACAATCGATCATGACCGGTCGGCCTAAGATGGCATTATACGCCGTGGGGCAGTCGACCACCACGAATGTGCTATGCTTGAAGGCACAAGCGTCGCTTTCTCCTCTGAGGGTGACCGGAAGTTGAATTTTGCCTAATGGCATGAGTGCGTCCCCATTGAAACCTTGAAGCTGGATGGGGCATGGGGCCAGGTCCGTCTCGGTCAATCCGATCGCGTGGAAGGCCGCTTTGAAGAGGATGTTCACGGAGCTTCCGTCATCGATCAAGACCCGTGAGACCTTCTTATTGGCAATCTGGGCTTCCACCACGAGGGGATCGTTGTGGGGGAAGTGCACATGTCGAGCATCGTCCTCCGTGAAGGTGATGGGAAGATCCATCATTCGGGGACGTTGAGCAGGTGTTTGGACCAAGGCGCACATCTCCTCGGTGTGCTCTAACTCCTTCAAGTACCTCTTCTGGGAATTGCGGGTGCTTCCGGCAAGGTGTGGTCCTCCGGAAATGGTGGCGACGTGTCCGTCAACGGGTGGCGGAGCAAGGCCGGGCGGATATGGGTTGCCTGGCCCTGGAGCCAACAAGGCAATGGGCGCCGGAGCAGGTGGAGGAGGAAGTGCTGGGAACTGAGACCCGGGAGCTTGGGGGTGACCGGCTCCAGGAGCGCTAACGGCCCCCCTCTGTCCCGGTGAATATGCAGCTCCGTGAACTACCCCCTGTCCGGGATAGATTATGGGTATTCTCACCCACTGACCGAGGTGTCCCGCTCTTGCCAGGGACTCGATCTCATCCTTCAGCTGAAGGCACTCATTCGTGGTGTGCCCCACGTCTCCGTGGAACTCACACCTCTTATTGGAGTCTCGCGGACGCCTTCCTCCGTGAGACACTTTCGGGGGCTTCCTGTAGTTGACCATATTACAGGTCGCCCGATAGACATTCTCTCGCGAGTCTATCAAACTGGTATATTCCGTGAACTTGGGCTCATAATCCTTTCGGGGTTTCTTTGAATGGTCTCCCCGGTTGGAGTTTCTTCCGCTTCGCTTGCTCCACGATTGGCTCAAACTTCGTTCCGGGGCTTCCGCTTGCGGCTGCGGCATGCTAGGAGCGATACTACATCCGGTTTGTACCGCTCCATACCCAGAGAAATGGGTTTGACCCGGCGTCTGAGCAGACGCGGAAGGCCCATACACACTCGGAGTGAATCGGGCTCCTGGAAGCGTGAGGACTGGTGCGGGAGCTTACGAAGCAAAGCTCGGCGCAGTCACGGAAGGGGTTGGAGCCGGGGGAACTCCAAAGGCTTGCTGGTAGGCATCCTCAAGGTTGATGATTCCCTGAGCTTTTGACATGAATTCGGACAGGGTTTCTGCCCGTCTCCTTTGCATTTCTCCCCATAGCAGGGAGCCGACAGTAAGGCCCGATTGAAGGGCGATCAGCTTCATGTCATCGCTGACCTTGGTTTTTGCAGCAGCTTCCATCATTCTCTGAATGAAAGCTTTGAGGTTCTCAGTGGGTTGCTGTTTGATGTTGGTTAGGGAACCAACCTCCATGTCGTGGTCGCGGGCAGCAATAAACTGCCTCCTAAACGCGGACTGTAGCTCCTTCCAACTGTGGATTGATCCGGGAGCTAATCTTTTCCACCAGTCCTCCGCAGACTTGGTAAGGGTGAGTGAGAAGCACATGCATTTGGCGTCCTCACTGACGCGCGCCACTTGCATCATTTTATTGTATTTAGCTAGGTGGGTACGCGGGTCTGTCCTCCCATCATATAATTCTATGTGAGGCATTTTGAAGTTATCCGGGAGGGACGTTTCCGCGATCCTCCTAATACATGGTTCCGGGTCTTCCTCCTCAGAATCTGACAGGGCCCCACTTTGCTTCCGGACCAGCTTGGTCAAGGCAGCAATCTGTTCCTCGAGCCTCTTCGTATCACTTTCCGGGAGGTCACGTCCCCGGAGCTTGTCATTAATATGATTTCGGAGGTCATCTCCGCGAGGCCGGGCTTTTTCCCCTTTGGCCTTCTCATACTTGGCCTCCAACCTTCTTCTTAGGTCCACCGTGGACCAGCTATCTTCGGAGTGCGAGTTCGCAGCCCGACCGTCCTGATTGACGGAATCACTGGGGCGGTTGTTCCTTCCCCTAGGCCTGGGTGCCTTAGCACCGGGCCCTTTAGGCACAGAGTGCCCCCTTGGGGCTGAAGGGCGTCTGGGCTTAGGAGCGCCAGAGACCTTCTGCGCGTGGGGGGGGGCAGTCGGCCTGGTGATTCACGCCTTTAGGAGGTGCAGGGGCGTTAGCGCGCACAGGCTCTCCAACTTTTTCTTTGCCCTTGTTAGGGGCGGCTTTGGATGGTCCAGCAGCGGCTGGATCCGGCATGGGGGCATCAGCACCACCCCGAACAGAGGTATCCTCGTCCGAGTCGCCTAGATCTCCGAACTTACTTTGGAGGCGTTCCATCATGCGTTGCATTCTTTCGGAGACGCGCTCCTGCTCAGCAAGCTTGGCCTTAGTGGCCACCAGTTCTTCGGCTACTTGGACCAGTTCTGGGTCCTTCTCATAGTAGCAGCCGTCCTTGTAATAACCGTCTTGGACATACTCTTCTTCATCTTCTAAGTATGTTGTATCTTCGGTACTGACCTGATCCTGGCGGGATGTCGGGTCTTCACCTTGGTAGTCTAAGGGTTCGCTCTGCACCACATCTTCCATCACGGTATCGGGGTTGACCGTAGCATTTTTGTCAACAGCGGATTTTCGCGTAGTCACCATCTCTTTAGTACGAAGTGAATACAAAAAACGTACACAGAAAAAGAGCTGACTAACAACTTCCTACAGCTCTCAATGAAAGCACCAAAATGTTTACCGAGTTTTTCGGAAACGAATAACTAACAGAATAATAAAAAGATAAGAACCGTAGAAATACTAAAATGTAACTAAACCAACAGTGTTTTTACGTGGTTCAGGCGTTAACAAGCCCTAGTCCACGAGTCGATGTTATTATACTTGGAAAAGATTACAGTAAGATGGCTGGTGCATAAGAACTTCACACACTCACAATGTTTCTCTCGGGTTCTCTTAAAGAAGATGAAGCTAGAGAGAATTTGGTAGAGTCTTTTGCTATCTGATCCCTCTCCCCCCCCTTCTTGTAAAAGGAAGGAGTCTTTATAGCTAGGGTTTCGGATTAGGGTTTTTCTCCACGTACATGAGTCTTAATTACACCAGCCATAAATAGGGGATACAATTACTATAGTCGCATGGCTACCAGACTCTATGTGGGTATATTTACGTGAAAGTATGGGGAACACACAAAGTCAGCCGTCTTTTCCAAGTTGTCAGCGGAACAGTAGGCGAAAAGGTACCCTTAGGCGTGCTGGGATGTGTGCGGCTTTGACCTGACGGGCGTGTCAGGCGGGATTCTGTGTCAGACGGATATCATTCCAAATATGCCTTCTCCCGGACTCGGCCGTTCGGTTTTGTTCTGTGCGGGGCACGGAACTGTTTCCGCGGAGACCACTCGAAGAGCCTCTCCTGGAAGGGGCCTCCCTGAGGGGTATCCTTCGGGAGTCCGGGAGAGTTGACGAGTTTCCGTGTTGTGCTTGTTTGGAAGAGTAATCCGGATACTAGACAGGAGAGGCGAAGCCTTTCTGTCCATCCGCGAGCTCTGGTCACCCTCCGTGAAAGACATCGATAATTCTGCTTCCCCGAGGTCATCAATCTAAACGCTATCCGGAAATCTGGATAACACAAGTTAATTCCATATGCCTGCACTACTTACTATTCTCCATTAATATAAACAACTGCACAAATAAGAATCAATAGGACTTTATAGGGGTTATAATAGAAGGCTTATGTACGGGTAGATAAAAAAAACATTTTTAGGCTTAAACATACCACAAGCATTCCAACTAAACAAACTTTCTTAGCAAATTTCAAACCACTCATCCCTTGTTACCTTTTTTATTTCTTTTTCATAATACACTCCCCCAGACTTTGATTTTTCAATAGATAATTGTTTGGGAGTGTAATCATTTTGCACTTTCTTTTTCTTTTCTTTCTTTAATTTTTCTCAATCACAAGGAATTTTCTAAATAACACATGATACATCACATCCCATTACACATCCACTCCCCTCTCATAATAGTTTTCATGCTCATGGTATGAGTCAAAAAGAGTAAATGGAAATCCAATTCACAGCTAGGCTCAAAAGAATGTGTTAACAAGAAAATAGTTATAAGGCTCAAAAGGGTTAACTAAAGATAAAATTTAATAGGGATAGCTTGAAAGGCACAACCAGTCCAGAAATTGCCTATATCCTTTTCCTAAATGTGCATTGTTTCAAATTTCATCTCAAATAGTAAGCAAACAAGTTCTAGAATTTTTTCAATCTTTTTCAATCCACAATCCAAATTCAACATGCATAAAATAATGCAATTATAACATTTGCAATTTATGAGCAATAGATCTTGTTGACAGTGAGAACTCGTCAACTAAGTTAAGTTAGAAAAATTACAAAGTAAAAATTATCAAAAGAAAAGCTTAAGGAATCTAAGTATCAACTCCAAGAACAATTGCAGAGGAACAATGGTGAAATTAGTTTTCATTCACTATGGTTCACTTGCTACAGTAAATTTTCCAACCCCCTTTCAGGTGGAGTTAGAGTTCATTTTATAGTAGGCTCTAATGGCCCTGGGTACATGGTGGTCCAGGGGACCAGATAGTACACGAGTACACTAACAGGAGAGTGGTTCCAGGGGTAGTGGTGTCGGCTCTGGTACATGGTCACAGTTCGTGGGAGCACCTCAACTTTTGTACCTGGTCATGACTCCACTACTTGCCTTGTACGGGTGTCAGAGACGTGTTGGTGGTGTCGACTTTGACATCTGGTTGAGTGCATGAAGGCCAGGCCCTCTCTCCTAGTGCTCCAACTACTTGTCTTGCATGAGTGCCATGGTCAGGCGTATGGGGTCTTAAAAGTCGTACCCCGTACAAGATTGTACTAACATGACCTTTCTGAATCATACTTGGGCCTTAACTTCTAGATGGTGGGGTTTCCACAGGTCTCCGTAGGAGATGCATCTCGGGGTCCTCGTGGCGCAACCGTGGCGAAGCTAGGCGAGGCCGTCTGCCGAGGGCCGTGGTGCTGGGGCTCGCGAGGTTGCTGCTGAGTGCCGTGGCGCGCGAGGCGCTGGGGCTCGCGAGGCTGCTGCTGAGTGTCGTGGCGCGCGAGGCGCTGGGGCTCGCGAGGCGCTGGGGAGGTGCGCACGCTAGGCGGTCCACGCGGGGGCGCTGGGCGCGCCGAGGGGTGGCGCGAGGCTGGGGCCTCGCGAGACGCCATGTGCGCGCGAGGCGCTGGGGAGGTGCGCATGCGAGGCAGTCCACGCGGGGACGCTGGGGAGGCGCGCATGCGAGGCGGCCCACGCGGGGGCGCTGGGCGTGCCGAGGGGTGGCGCGAGGCTAGGGGCCTCGCGAGACGCCATGCGCGCGCGAGGCGCTGGGGAGGTGCGCACGCGAGGCCGTTGCAAGAGGACGGTGGCCCGAGCGTCCTACGACTCAGACATGTATTTTGGCCTTTATGGGACCTTAGCACGCACCTTGGATCTTTTACAGGCACGGAATATTGAGCATCCACACTTGCCCCCCAGTCTAGGAGAGGACCTTTAGGTGCTCTTGTAGACTATTCTCCTTGATTCTTATAAATAGGCCTTCATGCAAGGCTTATTATTTTCACCTTACTCCCTTGGCTTAGTGGTTTTGAGAATCCTTCCTCTTTCAAGAGGTAAGGGGTTCAATCCCCCACATCCTCATTTTTGCCATAGTTTCCTTCATTTATTTTTTCACTTCATTTTTTTTTTTTACATACGAGCTAATTTTTTGGTATGTCTATTTTGAGGCTAACACATCCTTTTTGTCTATTTTTGCAGACACGTATTTTCGACCATTTGGTGCTTTTGGCCCTCAACCTCCTTTTGACCTCGACAACACTCCATTTCACCTGCTTGAGGTATATTTTCTTTTTCCCTCACGTTCATTGGGTCCAAATTAGCATTACTCGGGATAGGGTACCTTGGCCTGAGCTTGCAGTGAGTTTGCCCATTTGCATGCCCCTCTTTTTTATACCCCGTAGTGAATCATCTAGGGTGTTTGCATCTAGAGGTTTTAAGCCCATTCCTTTGTGTTTTGTAGCCATCCCCTCATTTACACGTGAACCCCTTTTTGCTTTCGGGATGAGGCCTCATGGCTAGCGATGGTTCGTTCGACACACCTCCGGGGGTTGAGTTTATTGACCTGTCCTCAGACTCAGAGTCCCCTGAGGAAAACCCTTACCAGGACTATGACTCCTTAAGGCAGGCCCGTATCCGCCATCTTGAGCACATGGCTGAACTTAGGCGTAAAATTTGGGTGGTGGAGAGCGAAATTGACTCAGTGTCGAGAGGAGACGGAGCACCTTTCCCCCCAGACCTTAGTGACCATGTAGCGAGCCTTAGGGTGACCCTTTTAGAGTTACAGAGGGAGTTGGAGTTTATGGAGGGACACCTTCCACCTGAGCCCTCCAGCCCATCCTCACATGATGACTGTCATGGGGCTGTTTTCGCTTCTCCTCAGCCCTTAGTCTCGATTTTTCCTAGCCTAGCGCTTCCGCAGTCGCTCCCCCGATGGAAGACTCTTGCTAGGAAGAAAAAATGGAGGGTCAAGTGTTCTGCCTCTTTCTTACCTTTTTCTTTTGGTTTTGCAGATATGCTGAGGGCACGACGACAGGTAGCCTCCAATGATCCGGATGACGTTCCTTTACTGGCGTCCGAACTGGTGTCGCATGTGTCCGAGAATAGACTGAGGGAAATTGTGCATCACTATCGCGTTCCCCCGGAGTACGCTCTATATACTCCTTTGGAGACATGCCGGGCCGACTGCCCTAAGATCGGTTTTGTGGCCCTTAGCGAGCACATCCTGAAAGCGGGTGGTACTATCCCGTTACACTCATTCTTCGTTGCGGTCCTTAACTACTTTGACCTGGTACCGCTTCAGCTAGCACCCAATGGCTGGCAGACTTTGAGCTGCCTTTTCATTGCGTTTATGAAACAATGTAAACGTGCTTCTACGGCGACAGAGGTGCATTTCCTCTACAACCTCATGCCCACTCCCAAGTTAAGGGGCTTTTATTATTTACAAAAAGCCAACAGCGAGGCCTCTTTGATAGAGGGCTCGGTGTCCAACCCGGGGTCCTGGAAGCAGGACTTTTTCTTCGTGCAAGCCCCCCTCTCTGTCCGCGAGGACTTTTGAGCCACTCCCAGTAAGTATCCTAAGCATCACTTTCTCTCTTTTACTTTCTTGTAACTTATTGTTTCATGACTTAAGTTCATATCGACCATGGCATGTATTATGCAGAACAATTTTCCGAACCCACAGTCGTCGGGCCGAAAGCGAGAGATTTGACGAAGTTCCTCAACGCTAACCCTAATATGAAAATGGCGATGTACTTATTCATCGTGAAGAATTTGAACCTCCATAAATTGTCCCCTGTCTCGGACCCCAAGTTGCTGTGGACCATCTCTGGGTCCAAGAAGATGAAGGGGGTATTGGCCGAGCCTTGCCCAGATGACGATGAGGCTGAGGAAGAGCCGGAGGAAGCCCCCCTTGACCGCGAGGGACCTCACCAACTGCCTCCATCTCCTGGGGGATGCCCTCCATGTGCCTCTTATGATCCGGACATAGCCCCTCATTCTCAAGACCAGCAGGCCATTCCGAGGTGTTTTGTTTACCCTGACCCTAAGGGCTATGATGCCTTCACTCAGGCTCCTCTCGACCCTGGACCATCGGGGACTTATTTCGCCGATCTTCTGGAGCCTCCCTCTGATCTACCGGGGCCTCACTTTTCCACTTTCACCGCGCCCCCTCCTGTTTCGGCGAGCGGGTCGTCTGTCCTCACCCAGCCAGGTGCCCCTAGTGCGGATGGGGAGCCCTGGGTGACTCGGATGGTGACGTCTTACGGGCAGCGATACATCCAACTTGCCTCGGGCCTCCCCGGATCTGACTGGGACGATCTTGGGAATGTTGCTCTGCCGGACCTTGGGGAAACCCTAAGGCGCACCATGGCTTGGGTGAGTTCCTGCACCTCGCGTTGGTCCTATTATGTATAGATGTACATGCATTTTTTTTTATTGTTACTTATTGTTGCTATTGTTAACTTTCTTGTGCAGGCCTATACCGTGGCTCTACGGTTTGCCGACTCGTCTAGCAACCTCTCCGCGTCTACTACTGAGAGGGACTGCCTCACGGCCCGGGTCTAGGAGCTCGAGAAAGAGCTTGAGGAAACCCAAACTGAGCTAAAGAAGGTTCGGACCAAACTTGCTGCCTCGTCGAAAAGGAAGCTAAAGGCGGTTGCCAAGGCCACGAAGCTGCAGGGCCAAGTTACCAGCCTGAAGAGCGAACTCCAGGTGACCAAGGCTATCGCGGCGGTGTCGCAGGAGAGGGTTACTTATTTAGAGTCCAAAGTCGAGGCTACCAGGGGCGAACTCCAGGCTGCTAGGGCTGATGTCGCCTCGTTGCAGGAGAGAAATGCTTCCTTGGAGGCGGAGAAGACTGCCATTGAGTACAGGTCCATAGACCGCGCCCTTTACAGCGTGTGGAGGTAGGATCCCAATTTTGATTTCTCTTATTTTGGTGAGCACGTCGTCGCTCGAGGGGCCGTGTGGAGCGCCCGTGGTAGGAGGCCCTGAAGTTGTTATTTCATAACTTTTGTCAGCTAGCCCGCCATGGGTGTACGCTCTTTTTTGAGACTTTGTAATATCATTATCGTTACCATTTTTCTTTTGTAAATCTTGTCATGTCCTCAAGACTCCTTTTTTTTAATGTATATATACATGTGTGGTTATTTATCTCTTATTTCACTGCATTTGAGGCCCTTTTGAGCCTGTATGATGGGATTTGGCGGGTTCTCCTCTTTTATTTACCAAGCTGGAGGTCCTTCGGAGCCCATGTGGAAGGGTTCAATGGGACCTCTTTTGGTGCCTCTTGATTACTTTTATAAGGATATTTTGACCCCTTGGGTCCTAGCTATCCTTTTATATATTCTTGCGCGCGCTTATTATTTTTTGCGAGAAGCGTCCTTCTCGTCGTCATTCATAGTACTATTTTTGCAAGGGTCTCTTTTAGGACCCTTTTTGGCTAGATGGCTTGGTGGTCGCTCTAGACTTATTATTGTTGTTACTATACTTTTTTTTTTTTTGTAAGACCCTTTGGCCTCCTTGATGTTCACAAGGGTAGCTAATCCTTGTAAACCCAAGGGATGCCTTGAAAGGTCCTCTCCCTGTTTTATACATATAAGGACTTCGCTTAAGGCCCTGATACCAGGGGTCCTTTTGGGATCATGGTCCCTTTTAAGGTCCTCCTGATAGAGAGTCCTTTTTAGGATTCTCCTGGTGCATAGGATCCTCCTGATAGAGGGTCCTTTTTAGGATCTTGGTGCAAGGGGTCCTTTTTAGGCTCCTCTTGTTAGAGGGTCCCCTTTTTTTTTAGGATCCTCCTGTTAGAGGGTCCGTTTTTTTTTCTTTTTTCTTTTTGCTTGCTATATGTCGTTACCTCCTATCCTGCCCCCCAAGTGTTTGGTGAAATTTATTTCGGCAGGCACTTTGGCTAAAGCTCGCATAGAGAAGAAAAATAACACGCGAAGTTGCAAACAATTTCATTCATAGCATGTGGTTTACAACGACATATTTAAAGAAGGGTTACATCTAACTGGGAGGTTACCTAGGTAGCTTTTTTGGTTCTTACTTACTATGCTAACATAATAAGGAACAAACTAAACATAGGTCCTCTTTTGCATCAAGGGCCAAAGCCCCACTGGTAACATTTCTCGAGGTGCTCTGTAACTCGTGGGTCCAACTTGTGTGGGTCGCACCTTCATACACAACCATTGCCATCAGCACCGATGGTTTTGTGGTTGTGCAGAGGGACATGTTATAGCATTCCCTTGCTTCCTTCTACTCCCCTTTCATGCATGCTACTCCCCCAAGGGTTGGGAATTTCATGGCTAGGTGATACACGAAAGTTATCGCCTTCAATTCTCTCAGAGAGGGTCTCCCCAATACCGCGTTGAAGGCTGAGGCGCAATCCACCATGACAAAGTTTGCCATTATGGTGGTTTGCTTGGGTTGTTCCCCCATGGTGAGGGCTAATTCAATTGCACCTAGGGGCTGTATCGAGTCCCCTGTGAACCCGTAAAGGGAGGAATTGTAGGGTTTCAAGCGTCGGACGCTCAGTCCCATCTTCTCTAAAGTGGGGCGATGCAAGATGTCCACAGAGCTTCCATTATCCACTAGGACTCGATGTACTCTCATGTTCGCAAGCTTGACAGTTATCACGAGGGGGTCATTATGAGGGAAATGCACCCTTTGCGCGTCTTCTTCAGTGAAAGTTATTGAGTCATTCTCGCCCTTGAAACTCTTCGGGGGACGTTGCTCCAAACTTAATACGCACGGTGGTGGACTTCGACTGGCCTCCTTTGCGTATTTGTCTCATCCCTTCCTTGAATCGCCTCCGAATCCTGGTCCTCCACATATGGTCCTGACCTCTCCCTATACTTCTGGGGCCACCTCTCGCGCCCGCAGCGAGGACGTTCCTTCTTCTGGCCTCTGGTTCTCCTTGCGCACGTACCTTCCCAAATGTCTCCTGAGAATGAGCTCCTCGATTTCCACCTTCAAATGGTTGCATTCCGCGGTGGTGTGGTCGACATCCTTGTGATACTGGCAATACCTACTGGGGTTTCTTTTGGACCGGTCTTTTTTCATTGGCGGGGGCCTTTTGAAAGGGACCTGGTTTTCGTTCGCAACAAAAATATGCTCCCTTGCATGGGCGAGGTTAGTGTAAAAGGTGTAGGGGCCCTGTAGGTACTCCTCAGAGCGTTGATGCTTCCGGGGTCGCTCATTTCTTGTTCCCTCATAAACCCCCTTCTTCTTTGCACCGCTTGGGTTTTCTCAGGCTGAAGGTTTCAGGGGCGACGGGCCTTTTCCAGCTTTGAGGTTCTCGTGACCATCCTCCACGCGAATGTATTTTTGTGCCCGCTCATAGAAATCATCCAAGTCTGTGACCTCCCTCTTGAGCATGTTATCCCATAACTTGCTTCCTGGGCGTACTCCAGCTATGATGGCCATTTTCAGCTCTCGGCGGGTCAGGCACCCTACTTTGACTGCCTCCATATTGAACCTGTGAATATAGCTCTTCAGGCTCTCATTTTCTCCTTGCTTCACATTTGCGAGACTGGTGCTTGACATCGTGTAGTCGCGCACGGCGTGGTGCTGCTGGAGGAACTCATCAGAAAGCTGTTGCCAAGATCTGATGGACCCCGGTCTAAGTCTTTTGAACCACTTGTACGCAGGTCCTTTTAAGGTGACAGCGAAGCAATGACATCTCGCCCCGCTGCCAATTCCCCTCAGCTTCATCAGGTCGTTAAATGTACCTAGATGGTATTTTGGATCTGTGTTTCCTTCGTAGGGGGTCATATGGGGCTCCTTAAAATTGGCAGGGAGCTGGATGGCTTGGATCGACCTAACGAAAGGTGACTCATGGTCGAACTCTTCCTCAGCAGCTTGACCTCCAGAGGCGGTGACGATCTTGCTTCACAGGCTCCTCATTTCTGTGTCCAGGTATTGTCTCCTCTTGCTTAGGGAGTCCCTTAAAGCAGACAGGTTAAGATCCCCCTTTCCTTTGCCTTCTTGAGGCACCATAGGGGGTGTGGTCCCTTTACCCGCCCTCTTTTTGTTGAGCTCCTCCCATAAATCTGAGGGTTCTCTCTTAGAGGTGACCTCGTCCTTGTTGTGATGGGTCGCGTTGGTCTTCGGCTCTGGTTTCTGGGTCTGCTTCGGTGGCTCAGGATGTTCGCGTTGCTTCGTTCGGGGGGTGTTACTGGTGGAGTGTCGGGTCCTCCCATCGTCTACTGGAACGGTGGTCTCTGCCCCCTCACGACCTTTCTCTTTTCTCTTGGGCAAGGTCACGTTTGACTTACCTTGCAATAGGCCATTCAGCACCTCTTGCATATTCTCTAGGGTAGTCTCCAACCTTTGGTTCTTACAGTGCAGCTCACGTATTTCTTCTTCATAAAATCGAGATTTAGAACTCGAGCTCACGGAATGGACCCGGGGATGCTTATCATGTCTATGCGTTGAGGGGCTCGGGTCCTGCCGGCTGGAGTTTGGTACTGGTGGCGGTTTAGGAGGTGAAAAATCGTTGGCATTTCCCGATGGTGCCCTTGGAAGACTCTCTCCGGGTGGGACGGCCGGTGACGTGACCTCTCTATCACCCTCGTGAACTTCAGGGTCCCTTGGGGGCTCTACATCTCTGGGTGGAGGAGGGTCCTTCATGAAGGCCTTCAGCTGGACTCCGCTAAGGTGGACCCCCACCTCTTGTGGCTCCCTGAGTCGCTTTGAACGTCTTGACATTTCTCCTTGCCGGAAGTAATGGTAGAACAGTAGCTGGGTACTTAGATTCCCACAGACGGTGCCAAACTGTTGACGGTGAGAACTCGTCAACTAAATTAAGTTAGAAAAATTGCAAAGTAAATATTATCAAAAGAAAAGCTTAAGGAATCTAAGTATCAACTCCAAGAACAATTGCAGAGGAACAATGGTGAAATTAGTTTTCATTCACTATGGTGCACTTGCTACAGTAAATTTTCCAACCCTCTTTCAGGTGGAGTTAGAGTTCATTATATAGTAGGCTCTAATGGCCCTGGGTACATGGTGGTCCAAGGGACCAGATAGTACACGAGTACACTAACAGGAGAGTTGTTCCAGGGGTAGTGGTGTCGGCTCTGGTACATGGTCAGAGTTCATGGGAGCACCTCAGCTTTTGTACCTGGTCATGACTCCACTACTTGCCTTGTACGGGTGTCAGAGACGTGGTGGTGGTGTCGACTCTGACATCTGGTTGAGTGCATGCAGGCCAGGTCGTCTCTCCTAGTGCTCCAACTACTTGTCTTGCATCAGTGCCATGGTCAGGCGTACGGGGTCTTAAAAGCCGTACCCCGTACAAGATTGTACTAACATGACCTTTCTAAATCATACTTGGGCTTTCACTTCTAGATGGTGGAGTTTCCACAGGTCTCCATAGGAGATGCATCTTGGGTTCTTTGTGGCGCAGCCGTGGTGAAGCTAGGCGAGGCCGTCTGCCGAGGGCTGTGGTGCGCGGTGCTGGGGCTCGCGAGGCTGCTGCTGAGTGCCGTGGTGCGCGAGGCGGTGGGGCTCGCGAGGCTGCTGCTGAGTGTCGTGGCGCACGAGGCGCTGGGGAGGTACGCACGTGAGGTAGTCCACGCGGGGGCGCTGGGTGTCACGGGGCGGCTATTTGGGTACTCCAACTAGATGGAACGTGCGGCACTTGCAGACTCTTCAAGCTAGCAAGTCAGCCTACAACACACACCTACAGGCAAACAAACTCAGCGGTTAGCCACATACACATCTCGGACATGCAACGGGCGAATAACGAAGTATGAGCAAGCACAAAGCAAGTCATTCCTAGGAACGTCCACACAACACAAAGCACACAACAAGGCAAGTGGCACACAGTGGCCCAACGAAGGCAAAAAACAAGTAACACATAAGCAACAAGGAAGCACACAGGGGCAAGTATGGATAAATGTTATTTCATTAATATATAGCCTTGATAGGGCAAGGGAGTACACAGCTTTGGCCCCTATCTGCTGATGGCCATGGTACTTCCCTAAGTCACCAGGTCACCTCCCCCTAAGGAGCCTTCTAGGGAAATAAAGTCTTCCCAGGAACATATATGATTTTTGTCTGGGAGACATATGCAATATTACAAAACTGCCACTACCCTATCCCATGAGGTTGCTTGGTGCAAGACTTGACTAATGATCAAGCACCAAGGCATGCTCATTACAAAATGGCCCCATGTGGGTGTGCCAAAGGGGCAGCACGCCACACTGGGCGCGCCGAGGGGTGGCCCGAGGCGCTGGGGAGGTGCGCATGCAGGGGCACTGGGCGCGCCGAGGGGTGGCACGAGGCTGGGGCCTCGCGAGACGCCATGCGCACGCAAGGCGCTGGGGGGGTGTGCACGTGAGGCAGCCCACGCGGGGGCGCTGGGCGCACCAAGGGGTGGCGCGAGGCTAGGGGCCCCGCGAGATGCCATGTGCGCGCGAGGCGCTGGGGAGGGGCGCACGCGAGGCCGTTGCAAGAGGACGGTGGCCCGAGCGTCCCGCGGCTCAGACATGTATTTAGGCCTTTATGGGACCTTAGCACGCGCCTTGGATCTTTTACAGGCACGCAATATTGTGCATCCACAGATCGCTAATGTCAACAGATCATAGTGAAAAAACAAAGTAATCTAACCAAGCACACAGATTGTTTCAGAAGAACATCAACTTTTCCTTTGGATTATACTACATCACAGTCAATCATATTAAAATTGTAATTATCATCAACTTAATTCACACTCTTGTACACAACTCAATACAACTAACTAAAAAAATGCATCAAATAAAATTAAAAATAAATCTCTCCCCCAAACTTAAAACCTAACATTGTCCCCAATGTTTAAAGTGCATAAAGAATGAGAAAAGAGACTTAACTGAACTGCCACGTCAATATGGCAGTTGTGGAGGCTGGGATGAAGGTCCCTTTAATGGTTGAGACGGCGGCGGCTACTATAGCACTATAGCCACCTAAACTTCAATTTTTTTTCACGTTTTTCACAGGTTACAAGTTACAACACAATTTTTCCAGAATAAAACTAAAAAGAACTACAACAAAATCTCTAAAAACATTGTTCCAATAAAAAAAACAAAAACGAAAATAAATAACATAAAATTAAAAATAAACATAGGAATGCCTCCTAAGAGCGATGTCTTTAATGTCTTTTAGCCGGACTCTTGTTTTCATTCATATTCAACTTGGATCAAGTCCTCCCCGCACGTCCTTAAGAGCCATAGTGTTATGAGTTGGCCCTCGTTTCTTGTGATTAGAAATTATTAGAACTTTCCCTCGCTCATATAACATTCAAATCCTTTCATTAAAGTATTTTTTTAACCGGTTATGCCCCTTTATCATTTCAGTTTTAACTATGGAGCTTTTCTTAGAGACTTCCAACTTGTTCCCTTCTTGGTTTACCACTTCAACTCTACAACAAGTTGGAATTTCTATTGCTGCAAAAACTTTAAATATAACTTCATCGTTTTGCACTTGCAGCTTTAACTCACCTTTTTGTACATCAATTAAAGCCCTACCAGTCGCTAAGAATGGCCTTCCAAGTATTATTGGAATATTTTCATCTTCCTCCATATCGAAAATAATAAAGTGCATAGGAAAGATGAATTTACCCACTTTTACAAATACGTCCTCAATCACTCCAAGAGGGTGATTAACTAATCTATCAGTCATCTGCAAAGATACCGTAGTTGGCCGAGCTTCTCCCAAATTCATCTTCTGAAACATTGATAGAGGCATTAAATTCACACTGGCCCCTAAATCGTATAAAGCATTTGTTCCAATTAAATCCGCTATAGAACATGGGATATTGAAACTACCAGGATCTTTAAGCTTTGGAGGTAGTTTCTTCGGAAGTATTGCGTTGCGCTCTTCAGTTAGTGCAACGGTCTCATAATCCTCTAATTTCCTCTTCCTTGACAAAATTTCTTTCATAAACTTCACATAACTTGGCATTTGTTCTAAAGCCTCTGCAAAAGGGATGTTAATGTGTAGTTTTCGAAAGATATCCAAAAATTTAGAAAATTGTTTGTCAATATTAGCCTTTCGAAACCATTAAGGATATGAAATTTTTGGTGGAGGCTCTGTGTATTTTGGCTTCTCTTTCTTTGGAAGGTCTTCAGTAACCTCCTCTTGTGCTGGACTAGTGACAAGTTGATCCTCTATCTTCTTGCCCTTGTTTTCTACTGTAGGCCCCTCATACTTAGTCCCACTCCTCAAAGTGACAGCTTGACATTTTTCTTTGGGATTCACCACAGTTGAACTAGGTAAAGCCCCTTGATTATGATCCGCCATTAACTTTGCAAGTTGGCCAACTTGTGTTTCTAAGCTTCAAATGGAGGATCTGGTTTCTGTCATAAATTGGCTCAATGAATCAGTGGATACATCTAGTTTAGTCATTTGAGGCGGTGGTTGTTGATGTTGCGACATTTGGGGCTTTTGAGTATCATAAAAGGGTCTTGGGTTTAACCTATAAGATGGTCTATGTGGAGGATATTGAGGTGGATTTGGATGATATTGTGGTTGGTGCCCTTGATTATTACTCCATTACAAATTCAGATGGTTCTTATATGCTGGAGTATAATTGTTAGGGTACGAGTTGTTATTTGGTTGCCTTGGGAAATTACCAATGGCTTGGACCTATTCAAGTGGGATATCATCAACCGAATAAGAACTCGTCGCTGGACATTGCTGAAAATGATGAGGGCCTCCACATGTCTCACAACTGATAGGAGCGGGTTGTAGTTGCATCGCTTGACCTGAAATGTTGTTTTGTTGTTGCATTTGTTTTGTTAGCGAAGCAATTTGAGTAGTGAGCATAGCAATAGGAACAAGTTCTAGAACTCCCGCCACCTTCTTATTTTCTCGCTCAGATGGCCAATTATAATTATTCATGGTCATCTCCTCTTAAAGCTTGTAAGCTTCGTTAGCACTTTTGCTCATAAATGCTCCACCTGTTGCTGCATCTATAATAGTCCTTGGGTTTCCCCTCAGTCCATTATAGAAAGTGTGCACCAACATCCATTTCACTATGCCATGATGTGGACATTTTCGCAGCAGCTCTTTAAACCTCTCCCAAGCGTCATATAATGATTCCCCCTCAAATTGACAGAAATTATTTATTTCACCTCTAATCCGTGCTGATTTAGTAGGAGGAAAATAATTAGCTAGAATTTTTTTAGCAAGGTCTTCCCAAGTCAGAATGGAATTGGCTTGCAGCAAAATCAACCAACTTTTAGCTCCGTCTCTCAAAGAAAATAGAAATAACTTCAAATGAATTGCATCATTTCTTACTCCATTCATTTTGAAAGTATCACATAGCTCCAAAATTTTGGTAATATAGAGGTTCGGATCCTCATTAGGTAGCCTCCCAAACTGAACGCAATTTTGAACCATTTGGATAATTGAAGGCTTGATCTCAAAATTGTTCGCCTCCACAGTAGGTGGGTGAATACTAGAATGTACCCCTGTAACAGTAGGGAGTACATAGTCCCTCAGAGGTAGGTCTGCCTCGGCTGCAGCGTTCCCCGCATTACCCTGATTCAGATTGTTATTAGCAACATTATTGACGTTCTGGGCCATATTTTCAAGTCTTTTCTGTTTTCTTTCTCTTTTGCAGGTCTTCTCTATCTCAGGATCAACGGGTACTAGTATTTTCGAACCCTTACGTCACATAAAATAATTCACCTAAAATTGAGAAATTTAAAAGCAACTCAATTTAGAAAACGTTAAATTAAGACCAAAGTAGATCGAAAAACAATTATATCTAATATTGATTATTAGCCCCCGGCAACGGCACCAAAAACTTGATCTGTAAAATCTGTACGCAAGTATAAGTAGTTGTGTCAGGTAATAAAGTCTGTAAGAACAGAGATCGTCCCACAGAGACTATTAACCAATTACCAATAATTGTTTTTCACTTTCTATTTGGTGACTAAAATAAAGATGAATAATTCTAAAACATGAACACAATTTAAATAACTGTAAACAGAATAATAAATCAATGAATTAACAATCAATAATAAAAGGCCTAGGAATTAATTTCATCAACTTTTCATTCTATTAATTTTACTAATCAATTTTAAATCTCTTCTTCCTATTCTAATAGCAGGTTAACATAATCAATTCCTATTCTTTTTCAAGATATAAGATCTCAGCTTATATGCAGGTTCTCTAGTATTACTACACAAGTCATACAGGTACTTTCATCCAATATGCAACCTATGTCTATATAATGATAGCATATTTAATTCTTATCTTTCAAATTTTGAATCAAAACCATTAAATCAAGTAAATAGTGATCAAGTATTTACTAGCATTAAACAAACATCATATAGATTAGAATAAAGAAGAAGTATCAATAGAACATCATAATAAAATAAAATTGAAATTCAAGTGACTACATTAATCCCTAGATAAAAGATGTAGTTCATAGATAACGTAATGACAATAAAATTCAAATAATTGTTCATAGAAAATAACCTAAAGAATTCAGATGAAGAAGAAATCTAGAAAGTCATAAACAAGAAAAGGAAACCTAATTACATCAGTCTTTTCTAGATCTAGGGTTTATACAACTAAAAACTACTTCCTAAATTCGCAGAATAATGTCCCTTAAATAGTTTTCCAATGCTCCCAAGTGAAAAGACCGTTTTATCCTTCTAAAAGTGGCTTCAAATTTGAAAACCGCGTTGATGGCGTTGTAGCACTAGGTTTTGAGCGCTGTAGCGCTACTAACAGTGCAAAATTTCCTCAAAAATTGATGTACTAGCGCTGTAGTGCTAGTAATGTAGCGCTACTCTTCAGGATTTTCAAGCGTTGTAGCACTAGTTTTGTAGCGTTGTAGCGATATTGACAGAAACAAAAGCTTTAAGGTTGCCTTTCTAACACTGTAGCACCATTATGATAGCGCTGTAGCGCTATCCACAAAAGTAGTACTCTGACCTATTGCTCCCGAAAGACTCAATTTTCTCCAAAATAGCTCCATTTTCTTCCACTTTCATTTCATTCCAGTCTTTTCACCATCTTAGAATCAAAAACCCGAAACATGAATAAACAAGCATAATTCTGTAATAAAATAGCCCTAAACTAATGAAAACCTTCCTAAAAACTAAACCATAAACGAGCCTAAAACTCATTTATCATTACCAAAAATTTTAATCCTTTCTTATTAATTTTATATGATGGGCCCTCACCTTTTTCTTCCTTGTTAGATGTCACAGTACTTTGAGAATCGATGGGAGCCCGAGTTCGCTATCCCTTATCACCCATCAACTCCCAATCTTGAATCACCTTTCACTCAAAATCAGTGATTGATCCGCGAGCACAAAGATAGGTGTGAGAAAGAGGACATACAAGACAGTTTTTGACGTCAGATAGACAAGGTCGAAGAGAGAAAGAGGAAGAGACTCCGAGTGGCGGCTTATCCTGACCCAGACCCTGAGATTAGACCTATTCCCTTAGATCCCAAGCTTAAATTCACCGTTGCCTTTCCACCCGATGAACTGTCATTTACCCTAATGTAGGACTCTTCAACTCGTCCATCCACCTCCCAAATTCTCTCAGGCCTTACCTCGAAGGAGGATTTTTTCGAAGCTAAGCACTACTGGAGCTCAGTCACTTCCACTGGCCATATTTCAGAGTTGTTAGCCTATCATGGCCTTAAACTTTCTAGTTCACTGATGTGTCATCCTGTGACCTCAAATGAAAGGAGCTACTATGCCTTGGGAGATGGCAATCCCAACCGTAAAATCAAACTCGCTGCCTGGAGTCGCGAGCACATGAGGACTGGGACCCTGCTACCTTTAAAGACTTATTTCAAGAATTTTTTGGATTACGTCGGTCTCGCCCCCTTCCAACTCTAGACCAATTCGTTTAGGGTCTTATCAGCCTTTAGGTCGTTGTACCATGAGATGAAATGTGATGGGCCTTTAGCACAAGAGATATTGTATCTATTCTGCCTCAAGAGCAACCCTTCTCGAGCTCGTGCAGGAGATGACTTATACTACTTATCGAGCAACCCGAAGGAGAAATGGTTATTCGAGGACATCCCAAACCATCCTCCAAATTTCAAGACCGCATTCTTCTAGACAGATGGGCTCGCTCCTTCCCGATTCTATTCCTTTCAATACGTCTGTAAGTATTTCAACACGTCTTTTCCATTTTTATTTGAGTAATTAGGCTCGAAATATTCACTCTATTCTTGCCTGCAGCCAATTACCACCACCCCACTCCAACAAAAGCTATGAAGGAGCACAAGGCAACCATTCTCTAGCTTGCTTAAGGTCGAAGGTCTCTTGCTTACCTCCTCCATGAAGACAAGCTCCGAGCTTGGGGCATTTTAAGCGAAGGTGAATCCACGGATGATTCGGGGACTCAAAAATATCAAAGGTGGGAAGATGTGTTAATTCCCACTGCTAAACTTCCCCCGAGGAGGAGGACCTCAGGCTCGCAATTCTATGCTACTGCCTCCCGTCATCACGATCGACCAGTTTCGGGCAACGAAGCCCACGACGAGGCCTCAACGAGCTTGGCTGACGGACGTAAAGAAGTGTTGGATCACTCCATGTGGTCTTCATCATTGCTTAAACATAAGCTTGACATGATGGTTGTGCTCGAAGACCGTAGAGATAATTTCTTAGCATGGTCAAAAGCCGACCTTAGAGTCCGTAGGTTCGATAGCTGGTTAGGACAATATCGGACCATGTATAGCTTAAATGAGGTATGGGATGAGGTAGTTGTACAGTATGGGACCAATGTGTATAGGGACCTTTCGAGACTATCCCCAACCTATAAGAGGGGACTCCCCTAGAGTCGTCAGAAGATACGGGAATTTCTTGGTCTCCGAGCTCAAGCTCGATCGAGAGTACTAGTTAGGTTTCTTTTTTCTCAGATTCTTGTTTCTTGTAATAACTTTTGTTCGATTATTCATGTACAATATTTTATTTTTCAGGTGACATGGACTCAGATTTGGACAACGTCCTCAATAGGTCTATGGCCTTGAAGGCGAACAAACGCCAAAGAGTGTCACCGAAGGGAGGTCGCCCATCCAAAATGTCCAAAAAGACCGAGGTAGTCCCCCCGCCCTTGGTTCCCCTAGATCCCAATCATGCTATCGAACCTACACCATCTTCTAAGGTCGAGCCCAATCAAGCCACTGAGCTCGTGGCGCCTCCCGAAATTGTGCCTCCTTTTGCAGCCCAAACGAGAAAAGTCCAGGCTCCTGTACGAGAATTGTAACGTCCCAAAATTTCCTAATAAGGCTTAGGGCCTTGATTAGGGGGTCGGGATGGTAATATGTGAAAATATGTGTTTAATTGCTATGTTAATTTTAATAATGTGAATTACGCGATAATATGACTAGATGTGCACATTTAGGGGTATTAAGTATGCATGTGGGCCCACTTCTTATTAGAAGGGTGACTTTGGTAATTTGGCCCGTTGCGAGCATATTTGTGTATTTATGTGCATATATGTTTTTTCTGTGAGTGACCACATTATTATGTGGGTTTATTTGGGTTATTCAGCACGAGGCGATCCTAGGGAACAAGATAGCGGGAAAGTCACAACGGGACCCAATACCCGACTCGGGGCGAGTCAAGGGGTATTTTGAGTATTAGATATTTAATTGTTTATTAGGTTATGAAAATAAATAATTGGAGATATATTTGGAGTTAGATTGTTTAGGAGGGAATATTGGGGAAATTTACCATTTTTCCCTCGGGGACGTTTTTGGTACCCCGAGCTTTGGGATTAACTTAAGTGACTTAAGTTAGATAAGACAAAACAATAGAACACCTTTGGAAGCTGCCTTAACCGACCCTCTCCCCTATTCACTCTCTTTTCTCCTCAAAACTCTCTTAAGCTAAACCATTAAAGAACAAAGGAGAATTTTGGGCTAGAAACACAAGGATTGGAGCTGAAATCTTGGGGATTAACTCAGTAGCAATTTGGTGGATTCATTCTTCAGTAGTTGCAAGCTTTAACCTATGGTTTAATTTTTTAAATTATGAGTTTTCATGGCTGGGTTTTAGTGTTCTTGAGCCCTTGAAGTTCAAAGATTGAAGGTGTGATTTTGATGAGTTTTTAAGCTAGTTTTCTCATGGGTTTTATTGCTGGGAACATGTTAGAGTGATGGGGATAGTTGAATTATGTTTTGGGGTGAATTTTTGTATGGTTAGGATTGAATTTGGCTACTGAAATGGAGGTTATTTTCTGGGTTCGAGGGTCTAAGTCGTGACCTTGTTCTTGACAAGTCACGACTTAGCTTGAATCAGGCGCCTTGGGAGGCCTCTACCTAAGGGGCGCGCCTTGACTTGATAGGCCAAGTCATGGCCCATGCCTCTGGACAAAGATGAGGAAGAGACTGGTCAAGGGGCATGCCATGACCCACAGGGGGCAAGTCGCGACTCGCCTAGGCAGTTTTGCCTTGGGGAGTTTGTTTTAAAATAGAACTTTTTCCTTAGGGCTCGGGATTGTTTCCACTGCCCGATTTGGTGGAATCGAAGGCCCCGGAGGCTAGGACTTGGTCCGGAAACCTTTGATCACTCAATATTAATAGAATCCTATTTTATAGTTGTGACTTAGGGTGTCGCTAGGGGGCTCAGAACTGGGATCGTGCTCGAGGGTCGTTCTCATTTATGCTTGGTTGGACCTAAGGTAAAAAAACTGCACCCATAACGTGTTGTATGTGATTAGGGCTTGGGCCCCAGTATTTGATATGTTAGGCTATTGTTCTAAATGCTTAATTTCTTATATTTGTTATATGAATTCTATGATTAGGGCATGTGGCCCGTTATATGAATATGTTAGTATTTTGAAAATGGTTATTCATTGGGATTATATGATTAGCGTGAATATGTGCTTAATTTTTCGGGATGTGCCTATCCACATCTGTTTCTTATAAGTAAGATATGTAATCCTGGATTAGGGCTTGACTTATGAGTCAAGGACAACAATAGTGTGTTGTGCGCTGGTCAAGGGGCATTGGCCTAAACCAGGACTGTGCTATTATGTTGATCGACTTTAAGGTCGATGGTGAATCACGGGGGTTGGGCTAGCTCTATGGTTAGTGAGACAGAGTTAAGGGCGAGGCCCCAGGTGACTCTATGATCACATTGCTAGGGCATAGGCCCGGGAAATGGCTTAAAAGCCAACTGAATAGGGCAGCGACCTAAGGTTGATCCAATGATCATGTGATTGAACTTAAGTGATATTGGCTATGAATTAATGTTACTGATTTTTATTGAATGGTTATTTTAAAGTTATGTTTTCTGTTGTCGCATGTTCTGTTTTCTTGCTGAGCATCGGCTCACGGGTGCTTTCTGGTGCAGGTAAGGGAAAGGGAAAGCTTGACCAGCAATGAATTAGAGAGCTTTAGTGGCAGCGTGTACATATGCAGTTGCTCGACCATCACGGCTGGGGTTATCTCAGAGGAACTAGGGTTGTAGCCCTGTTTTGGTGCTTAGGCTGGCTGATGTAACTTTTGATATGTATCTATCCTTTTTAACAGTTGAGTTGTAATATTTTGGGATCCCATGTGGTATAAAATTTTTGGAATAAAAGTCAATGGTTCTTTGACCAAAATTTTTAACCCTAACCTTTGTCACTAACCTTAGTTACACGTTTTAAGCCAAATGACCTAATTTTAAGTACACAGTGTAACAGTCTTGGATTAGGAGGGCATTACAACTTGGTATCAGAGCTGCCAAGGTTTAAGGATTCCTGAAGACTGGCCAGGCATGTACACTCGCCACTAAAGGCAAGCTCGACTTAGGGTTCGGTAACTGTTATATGTTTAAATGCTTAAACATGATGTGAATGCCTTATCTACATGCCTGTTTAGGAAGCATGAGATTATGTGATATGGCCATGGCCCTTGACTGTTGCGTGAATGTTAAAGAACGTGCTTATTAGCATCGTTACTGCCTGTGAATGCAAGGGAACAACTTATTAGCGCTATCATTGTATATAGGCTAGGGGAAAATGTTTATTAGCATTGTTAATACTGGCAGGAATTAAAAGAACATGCTTAATAAGTTATGTTGGATTTGTGGAAAATACTTGGGTATGCCTATGTGTATTGTTATTTACTGATGGATATTAGGAGGTGCTTATTAGCACTATGAATGAATATATTATGTGATGGCATGCTTATTAGCATTGCATATGTATGTTATCTGATGATCTTAGACCGTCAGGTGGCAAGTGGTATAGTTATGACTTACCTAATGGCCGATTTGATATCTGTAGGGTGGATAGAGTGTCAGAATGAACCCTCGAAGGTCAGAGAGACTGCCTGGCCAAGAGTTACAGGCCAGTGAAGGGAATTACCAGGGCAAGGCCCCACCGCCAGCTCCAGAGAACTGGCAACAAGTGCTTGTGGACATGCAAGCCAGGTTAGAGAGGCAGGAAGAAGAGATACGCCTCTTGAGATAGCAACAGGTTCCATCAGGGAACCAACAAGCCGCACTACCAACAATGGTACAACCTGAGGTGTCAGCAGTTGTACAGCCCCAGACAAGGGGAGATAGGTGGGAACCCCTATATGAGAGTTTCAGGAAGCAACACCCTCCAGTCTTTGAGGGCAGTTCTGATCCATTGAAAGCTGAGCAGTGGATGACCATGATAACCACTATCCTAGACTTTATGAGGGTAGGTGGTAATGAGAGAGTGGCCTGCGCCACTTATATGTTTTGGGAGGATGCCTTAATATGGTGGGAGGTGGTATCCCAGACTAGAGCAGTTACCACAATGGAGTGGGAAGAATTCAGAACCTTGTTCAACGAGAAATACTACAACGACGCAGTTAAGGCTGCGAAGGCTGAGGAGTTCAGCAGGTTATTTCAGGGTAACATGTCAGTGACCGATTATGCCCTGCAATATTCCAGATTGGAAAAGTTTTTCGGGGATCTGGTGCCCACTGATGGGACCAGAAGA
This sequence comes from Humulus lupulus, assembly GCF_963169125.1. NCBI lineage: Eukaryota > Viridiplantae > Streptophyta > Magnoliopsida > Rosales > Cannabaceae > Humulus > Humulus lupulus. Next base: position 208,186,028 of record NC_084793.1, read on the forward strand.
GAGAGATTTATACAGGGGCTACAACCTATGATAGCCCGGGATGTTCGCATTACTATTGTGCCAGGAGTGACTACCTATGCATAGGCTGTAGAGAAGGTGCTTACAGCTGAGAGTGCTGAGAACAAGATCTAGTGTGATAATGTAGCCAGAAGGGATTCTAGGAGGCCGAGACCTCCATTTCTAGGTTTTAGTAGGGGCGGAGGCCCCAGTGATCAGAAAAGGAAGACCCTAGACACAGTTTCAGTTCTAGGGCCAGATAGGAAGCCACGGGGTATGCAGATGGGCCGCTAGGGTGGCGGTGAACCATGGAGGGCATTCCTAGAGTGTCCTAGGTGCAGAAGGCGCCATGTTGGGGAGTGCCGGGCGAAGGCCTGTTTTGTTTGTGGTAGTACGGGGCACTTGAAGAAAGATTGCCTGAGAGCCAGAAAGGAAGAGCCAAAGAAAGTGGACAACCTGATGCCAGCTCGGGTGTTCACTTTGACCCAGACAGAGGACGAGGCTAGTCCCTCGGTGGTTACAGGTCAGCTTTCTATCGCTGGAACCTTTTACACTGTTCTTATTGATTCGGGTGCTACGAACTCCTTTGTTACTAGTAGGATTATAGATGGGTTGTGTAGACCTTGTGAGTTTTTTTCTATGGGGTTTGGTACGGTATTGCCTACTGGAGAGTTAGTGGTATCCAGGAGATGGATTAGGTCACTGCTAGGTACAGTGGATGGCAGGGAATTGTCAGTTGACTTGGTGGAATTAGAGATGACTAATTTCGATATAATTCTTGGTATGGATTGGCTGGAGAAGTATGGAGCATCAATAGACTGTAAGAAGAAGATGGTAACTTTTGAGCCAGAAGGTGAGGATCCCTTTATTTTTGTTGGCACTGTGCATGGACCCCGTATACCCATGATATCAGTACTTAGAGTTAGAGACCTATTGCAAGGAGGATGAATTGGGTTCTTAGCTAGTGTGGTGGATACCACTCAGGTCGTGTCAGTGGGACCAGAACAGACTCGGTTAGTCTGTGAGTTTTTGGATGTGTTTCCAGAGGACTTGCTAGGGTTACCTCCACACAGGGAGATTGAGTTTGTGATTAAGTTGGCACCAGGGACAAAGCCAGTGTCTAGGGCACCTTACAGGATGGCTCCAGCAGAGCTGAAGGAACTGAAGGTTCAACTACAGGAGTTATTGGATTTGGGTTTTATCATGCCCAGTTTCTCACCATAGGGAGCACCATTTTTCTTTGTGAAGAAAAAGGACAGTTCTCTGAGGATGTGCATCGGATGTGCCGAGATGCCAACACTCTTTTCGACAAGAGTGGCAAGCTGTTCTCCTCGGTTAGTTATTTTTGCTTTAGTCTTCTTATTATGTACTAACTTTGGCTTATGTTTTGCTGACCTTTGTGTTTATTTTTGTGTGTAGGCATTCATATCCTTCATTCAGCAAAACTTTTTGTTGAATAACAAGGTTGCAGCGAGCAGAGCACTTGCACAAGAGGCTCGAGATGCCCAGCTAAAGCTCGAGGATGATCTCAAAGCAGCCCAACTAGAAATTGCAGCAAGGGATGAGGCGATCCAGAAAGTTCTTGAGCTTGAATCGAGGCTGGAGGCAGCTTTGAAAGAGGTTGAAAAGATTCACAAACTTGAATCGAAGCTGGAAGCAACCTTGAAGGAGATTGAGGCCAGGAACTTTGAGATCAAGCAGATTCAGGGACTCAATGCCAAGCTAGAAAAGGAGAAGAAGATGACCTTCGAAGTTATCAAAGGTGAGAAGGCTCGTCTTCTTGAGGAGTTCAAGACCAAAAAAGATTGCGCTGTAGACATGGCGATGTATCGAATTTGGGTTAACAACCCTGACCTCGACACCATCTTCCTAGCCAACCTGGAGACCGAATTCATTGCCAAATGGCAGACTCAACTCGAGGAGGAAGAGGCAAGGCTCGAGGCTAAGGAGGCAGCAGAGGCTTCTGGGACTGTGGCTAGAGAGGCATCTAACCCCTGAAGTCGATATCATGGGATGCGACCCATTGTATTTTTTCTAATTATTTTTTTTGTGCCCTCGGGGCAAAGACAATTTATAGCTCGATTTTGAGCTATTTAAATTATCAATTTATACCATTAGTAACTTTTTCTTTCAATTTTCTAGCTCAAAAATCTTTATGCACTTTGTTTTACCTTTAGCTTTTTGCCTTAATATTATGCACTGTATTTATGGATCGAAATATTTCGAGCACGTCATTATTAAGCACCTGCTTTTATACTTGTTTATTTGTACAAATATATATTGATTTAAGTTTGAATTTCAATGCATTCATGCATAGTTTATTCGAGATATCCATGTTCGACTTCGTTATTGTCAAGGTCAAACTTTACTTTTACCATGTATTTGAAAAATACTTAACTGGTATGTAACCTTGTTAGTCTAGTTATATTTTGCTTTTCCAGTTACTTTTCCTCATCCTCGGGTATGGCCTCGAGGTTGCGAGGTCGAAACTTGTTTTAAAAAATTTCCAGCCTTAGTTTCGACTTATAGTTTACAGTTGGTTCATCTAGAATTCTAACTTTTTATTGTCGGTTAGGTTTTGCTGGTTTGTTCCAAACTTGTTTAGTTCGCATGTTTGGTTAATGATCCATACACTTATGACTTTTTTTATGTTGGGTTAATAATCCAGACATCACTATTGGAGTTAATTTTTATTTATGTTATATTTTTTTGAGCCTATGGTATGATTGTATACCACTTATCCCCCCTTAATATCCTATGATTGTGATCTTAGGTTATTGAATTTTGAGGGTTTGCAAAAAAGTATAACAATAAAAAATACAACTTTTGAATGAAATTCAGTACTTTATTGATAAAAAGCAAAAACTCAAATACATGTTTGGTTAAAATGAATAGACATCTTTCCTACATTACTGATAATAAGGTCGTAGATGTTCACCATTCCAAGCCCGTGAAACCAATCCTCCATTTAGCCTCGCCAACTCATATACTCCAGGTCGAATAATGGACTCGATCTGATAGGGTCCCTCCCAATTAGGACCAAGTACCCCAGCAGATGGGTCTAGCGTGGCCAAAAACACGTACCTTAACACCAAGTCCCCCAATCCAAATTTCCTATCTCAAACCTTTTTGTTAAAATATCTAGTAGCATGTTGCTGGTATGCAACATTTTTCAACTGGGTTTCGTCTCATTTTTCTTCGATGAGGTCCAGAATCTCTTCGAGCTGAGATTGGTTTGAGGCTTGGTCATATGCGTCACACCTTATGGTTGGGATTTCGACCTCGATTAGCAACATGGCCTCGCATCCATAAGCCAGGGAGAAGGGGGTATGCCTCGTTGAAGTTCTTGTCGTGGTTCTATACGCCCATAAGACTCGAGGCAGCTCCTCTGACCATCTCCCCTTTAATTCTTCTAACCTTTTCTTCACAAAACTTTTCATGGTTTTATTGACTGCTTCGACCTGGCCATTTTCCTGGGGATGGGCCACGGAGGAAAAACTTTTTATTATCCCATTCTTTTCGCAAAAGTGTGTAAATAGATCACTGTCGAACTGGGTCCCATTATTTGATACCATCTTCCTAGGCATCCCATATCTATAGATGATGTTTTTTACTACGAAATATAGGACTTTCTTTGAGGTAATGGTGGCCAAGGGTTCAGCTTCGGTCCATTTTGTGAAATAGTCCACAATGACTACAACATACCTTACTCCACCTTTTCCAGTTGGCAAGGTGCCTACGAGGTCATATCCCCATATCGCGAATGGCCATGGGGAGCTGATCATGGTTAGCTTGGTGGGTGAAGCTCGCGGTATCGAGGCAAACCGTTGGCATTTATCACAGCATTTTACGTACTCGAATGAGTCTGCCTTGACTGTTGGCCAGAAGTACCCTTGCCTAATCACTTTTTTTTGACAAGTTATGCCCCCTCGTGTGATCTCCACAAAATCCTTCATGGATTTCTTCCAAAATCTTTTTGGCCTTGGGAGGAGTTACACACCGAAGTAATGGCATAGAGTACCCCCTTATGTACACTTTTCCTTCCAAAATGGTATATCTTGGTATTTGGTACATAAGCTTTCTAGCCTCGTTCTGGTCTGCTGGGAGACTTCCAATTTCGAGGTAGTCAACTATTGGGGTCATCCAGGTGGGTTGTGAGTCAATCATGTTTGTATCTTCGTTATCAGGCTCATTTATACTCAGGGTCAGTAGAAATTCTACTAGGACCATGTTGAGTGTATCAGCTTCATTAGTCGTGGCGAGAATGCGTCTACTTTTGAATTTTGCTCTCGGGAGACTTGTTCTATAGCGTAGAACTCAAACCCATCGAATTCTGCTTTACCTTTTCCAGGTAAGCGGCCATTTTTATACCACGAGCCTGATATTCACCCAAAACTTGGTTAACAACCAGATGTGAGTTGCTATAGCAATGAATGGCCTTTACTTTGAGCTCGGTGGCTATCTGAAGTCCTGCTAATAACGCCTCGTATTCAGCCTCGTTGTTTGATGCCTTGAAGCCAAACCTTAGCACTGAGTGGAAGCGATTTCCCATTGGGGTGATTAGAATGATTCCTGCCCTGATCCATTTTCATTGGAGGATCCATCGACATAAAGTCTCCACAGCTCGTGGGCTGGGGTTACGACTTCCTCGTTGGAGATCCCTGTGCATTCGACAATAAAATCTGCTAGAGCCTGTCCTTTGATTGTTGTTCTAGGATGATAAGTAATCTCGAACTATTCGAGCTCGACAACCCATTTCAATAGTTTTCCAGATGCTTTAGGCTTAGATAACACCTGCCTAAGTGGCTGGTCAGTTAACACATGAATAAGATGTGCCTGGAAATATGGTTGAAGCTTTCATGATGCGTGCATTAGGCACAAAGCTAGTTTCTCCGTTAATGGGTATCTCGATTCTGCCCCCAGTAATCTTTTGCTGACGTAGTATACATGTTTTTGTACTTTCTTATCCTCCCGTACTAGTATTGCACTAATGTCGTGCTCAGTTGTGGTGAGGTATACATATAAAACTTCTCTTGTGATAGGTTTAGACAAGATTGGTGATTTAGCGAGGTGTTTCTTAAGATTCTGAAATGCAAGTTCACACTCATCCGACCACTAAAACTTTTTGCCCCCTCTTAAAAGATTAAAGAATGGAAGGCATCGATATGTAGATTTTGAGATAAACCTACTTAAGGCCGCCATTCATCCAGTTAAGCTTCGGACATCTTTATATTTTTTAGGTAAGGGCATGTCTATTAGAGCTTTGATCTTGTCGGGATTAGCCTCTATACCCCAAGCATTCACTATGAACCCAAGGAACTTACCCGAAGATACTCTAAATGAGCATTTTTGTGGGTTAAGTTTCATATTGTATTTTCAAAGTACGAAAAAACATTCAGTGAGATCGTCTACATGGTTATTCTTATGTTTGGATTTGACTAACATATCGTCCACATAAACTTCCATGTTATTCCCTATCTGCTCAGCAAACATCCTATTTACCAATCTTTGGTATGTGGCTCCCGCATTTTTGAGTCCGAAAGGCATGACGTTGTAGCAGTACAATCCCTTGTCGGTTACCAAGCTCGTATATTCTTGGTCAGGTGCATGCATGGCAATCTGGTTATATCTAGAATAAGAATCCATGAATGAGATGATGTCGTGGCCAGCAGTGGCATCTACGAGCTGGTCGATTCAAGGCAAGGGAAAGCAGTCCTTGGGGCAGGCCTTGTTGAGGTTTGAATAGTCGATGCAAGTTTTCCATTTTCCAATGGGTTTCGGGACTAGCACAGGATTGGCTATCCAATCAGGATAAAAAGCATCTTGAATAAACCGATTTTCTTTTAACCTCTCGACCTCCTCTTTTAGGGATTTCTTTTTGTCTTCGTCTGGGAGCCTCCATTTTTGTTGCTTCGGGGGGAAGCTTTTATCTATATTGAGTGCATGGCTTGTAACATTCAGACTAATCCCTATCATATCTGATTGCGACCATGAAAATACATCCTGGTTTTCTTTCAAAAAGCAAGTTAATTGTTATCTTCCACTTTCAGAAATATTTTTTCCTATCTTTACCACCCTTGTGGTATCTTTCTCTTCGATCTTTACTTCTTCAAGCTCCTCCAACGGTTTGAGATCGACCCTTTCTTCAACTCTAGGGTCGATCTCTTCTTCTATCTCGAAGACGGATCCGTCGATTTCCTGAATAACCACAAGCGTCTGTGCACTTGTTTGGATTTTCCCTCCTATGGAAATGCTATAGCATTTCCTTGCTGCAAGCTGGTCTCCTTTTAGCGTCCCGATGCCACTAGACGTCGGGAACTTGATGGCCAAATTCCTAACAGACGATACTGCCCCCAGCCCAATCAAGGCTGGTCTCCCTAGCATTACGTTTTAGGCCGATGGGGTATCCACCACCACAAAATCCATCATCTTGGTTACCGAGACTAGATAGTCTCCAAAGGTTACGGCGAGTTCAATGGATCCCATACAAGAAATCCCTTCTCTGGAAAATCTGTACAACGTGGTAGCACAGGCTTTCAAATCTCGAAGCGTGAGTCCCATCCTTTCTAGAGTGGCTTTATAAAGGATATTGACAGAGCTCCCATTATCAATCAGGACTCTGCGTACCCTTTTTTTTGCGAGCTGAAGTATGATGACTAGGGGACCGTTATGAGGAAATTGGACATGTGACGCGTACTCTTCTGTAAAAGTGATGGGTTGAGTTTCAACCCTCTGTTGCTTCGGAGCTTATGGCTCATGCTCATAGGGAGAATCGTCTCTAGTCTTGAGCTCATTTACATATCTTCTCTTGGAATTTTTGCCCGATCCGGCAAGGTGAGGTCCCCTGGAGATGGTTACCACATCCTCCCCATCTATTGCGGAAGGTCGATAATCCTCCTGTCCTCAGGAATTGTTGTTTTGTTGGGCAGGTTGCGTAGACACTACCCTTTGTCTTGTCGAGGCTTGATTAGTATTCTAGTTTCTCACATATTTTCTGAAATACCCTCTCGAGATCAAGCCTTCGATCTTTTCTTTCAGGTGTCAGCACTCATCAGTGGTATGTCCGACGTCCTTGTGGAATCTATAATATTTATTGGAGTCCCTCTTCACTTTTTGATTCCGTATTGGATCAGGTCGCCTAAACAGGACCTGATCCTCATTAACAAGGAAGATATTTTCCCGAGTCTTATTGAGCTCGGTATATACTATATAAATGGAGAAATACTTGTCTCCCTTCTTCTTTTTCCCTCCGTCAGCATCGGAGTTATTCCCTTCATTTTTCTTTCTTTTTGAAGGGTTATCTCTGGAGGGTCTTGATGTTGATGGGATATTCGACGTTGAGGCTGAGTTAACATTCGTCGTTGTTGTTATGGGCTAAGAGGTCAAATTTAATGCTGGCCTCGCCTCCTCTACATTGACAAATCTCTGGGCCCTCCTATTGAACTCGATTAATGACCTTATAGGTTTTCTTTGCATATCATCCCAAAGGGGACTCCCTAGTAATATACTAGCTCTTACAGCCATAAGGTGGCCACTGTCATCGACGTTGCGGGCTCGAGCCACTTCTATATTAAACCTTGCGAGGTAACTCTTCAATGACTCTCCCTACTGTTGTTTGACATTGGTTAAGGTCGAGGCTTCGGCCCTGACGCCTACCATGTCTTTGAACTGCTTCTTAAATTCCTTTGCTAACTGATCCCAAGATGAGATCGAATGTCTTCTAAATTTCTTGAACCAAGTTTTTGTTGGTCCTGTTAGAGTAGCTGAGAACAACATACATAGGAGCTCATAACCAACATTGTTGGCTCACATGATGGTATTGAATGTGCTCAGATGGTTGTATGAGTCTGAGTTCCCATCAAATGGTGCTACGTGGGGTATCCTAAACCCTTAAGGAAATGGCATGTTGGAGATCTGTGGGGGAAAAAGGCTCGAGGTCCTCATCGGAGTCTTCAACCTTATCCCTGTTCCTTTCATCCTGAAGGAGCCTGAACGCCCTTTCGAGCTAGTTAATTCTCTCATGGACCAAGTCCACTGGAGGTTGTGCTTGTGCTTGGATGAGCTAGTTTTTGTTTATAAAAACCCTAACTCCTTGTTCCGGTATAGGGTTATACTGATTCCCATATGTCAGATGTTTTCGACTGTTCAAATGGTCGCACAAATCGGGGTTTGTAGGATTGGCTTGCCCCAGGTTATGGTTCAGGTGATCTCGAAGGTCAGGGTGATTGCCTTGATTCCCAATATTCCTGGGTTTGATATTATATATGCTTACAGACCTATTTTGATCAGAGCTCTCACTTATGAAACTAATGTTTCTCTTGGGATGAGGGGCTCGGTGGTTACGAGGTGGATCTTCCATCGACCTCCTTGCTCCAGTAGTTTGTGATCTCGACACATGGCTTCCCACCGGTTGCGTAGCCCTGTGTTCTTGAGTTGCCTCCCTCTAGCCCCCATGTCCATGTCCGGTTCAATGGTTTCCATCTCGACTGCCACTGCGAGAGGGCCTTTGTGGTGGAGGCTCTCTTGCCTGGTTCCTATGAGGAGCTAGCCGTGGAGCCTCTCGGATTGGTGAAGGATGTCTTATAGGAGATGGTGGTGGCCTCCCATTGTTGGACCTGGTAGGTCTAGAATTGGCCTAGACAGGTTCTAGGTTGTTCCCGACTGCTTCAGGATTAGAACTCCGAGCTACTAGAGGAGCACGATTATTCTCTATAGACACTTCCACAGTCGGATTACCAGTAGTATCAGTTCGAGTATTTCTCCTAGAGCATTCATCGACAGGGTTTTCCCTGGGCCCCAGCTAAGCCTGCTGGACCCCTTGCTCAACCCTCCTGGTGGCCGTTCTCCCTAAGGGACGTCCTCTTGGCCTTTGTGGTGGTGCTTGGACCTCAGCGGCCTGTCTAGCCAATTCTTCGTTGCGCCTTGTAGCCTTTGCCAATTATTGGTGCAGTTGGCGATTCTCCAGTTCAACAATGGGAATATACTTCTCTGGATTATAGTAGAGTTCCTCGTCAGGCCTGGGAGCAAGCAGTCCCTGGGAATTAGAGGATGCACTTCCCTCCTCTGGGCCGTGGTCAGTCATGGGCTGCTTCCTATGTCGACGTGGGTAATCTTCAGTGCGAGGAGTTTGCTCCTCCGGTATTTGTCACAATGGTCGGCCACCAGTACTGAGGTTGTTCGTGGCCATTGGTAATTCAGGAGGTTTCTGATTAAACAATCCAACGACTTGCTTAATGCTCTCAATGACAGCACCAATCTCTTTACGGCATTTTTCGTCAACTTAAATTTGAAGAGCACTAAACAATGAATTAAGAAAATAAGGAAGAACAATGGGAATTTTACGTGGTTCAACAGTTAAAATTTGCCTAGTCCACGAGTCTATTTTATTGATTGGTGGTATTCTCTCAAAGCTTTTACAAAGCAATTTAGCAGAGTGTTATTAGTACCAAATTGTGTGTATCCACAAATGAAATTATCTAGTATATTTATAGACTGGTCAACAAAATATCTTCCCTTTATTTCGGGAAGTTAAAATTAAAATTTGAAATAAATATAATTAAATGCATTAATTATATAATATCTCATGATAATTGGGATTTAATATCAAATAATAAAAAATCCCTAAGGAATAGAGATTTCCTAACAACAACCGTGTTCAAACTGCCTTACTAACCTCGAACACACAGTTTATGTAACGCCCTACTACCTTAGAACTGTTACTAAGTGAGTTTAAAGTGTGCAATTAACTCGCTAAACGAGGTTTTTAGAACAAAAGTGTGATTAAACAAAAGTCAAGACTGTAATCTTTGAAAATTCCTTTAATTCATTGAAAATTTCAGGTGTCTTACAATTGGGATCCCAGAGTACAGTTTATAAAACATTTTCAAATCCAAAATAGGTTTACAGGTAATTAACCATCAAAATCAGAGTTTAATACAACCCTTTTCTCAAAATGCCCCAACCAAAGCAATTGGGCAGGCCAAACATGTACGCGCTGCCCCACGCTCTCCGTACTCATGGCTGGTTGACTTTCTCCTTACCCTTACCTGCATCACAGAGCACCCGTGAGCCGAAGCCCAGCAAGAAAACTCACACAGCACATAACATATGCGTATCATACAATCATTATAACAGATAACTCACAGATAAACAGATGGTCCATTAGATTAAACACATATACGGCCATGCCGTCCCAGAAGCATTACCAAAGCCTGGGATCTCGATCCTCACCGTAAGAATATCCCATGTATTCATTGGGGTCTCACCCTAATTATAAGCACTCCATGTGCTAAGTGTTAATCCAGGCCCCACTGCCGTTCTCGGCTCTTCGCCGTTCTTGGCCCCTTGCCATTCATTATACTATAACCACATAAAGCATTCTCAAACAACATTCAAACATATAATAACTCAATCAAGGCTACATCCTAACAATAATACAATCTAGGGTCGTGCCCTGCAACAACACTATGGGCCCATGCCCTGCTCTACGGGAGTTACAGTTTTCTTACCTGTATCCCGAGCTTCACAATGCACCAAAGTCACGAGCACAGTCCTCTATCTCGAGCCTCTCCGAAAAACCTAGTCACAACACATATGAAGAACTCTTTAATACTAACAAATCCAAAACCACCTCTCGGGACTAATCTCATACTCTCAGGATCCCCGAATTCCTAAAACAATGTATCGAAAACATCCCCTGAGCCCCCGGAGCAAATGCCCAAAAATGGAAATTTCCCTCTCCTGAAAATAGCCTAGGGACGCGGCGCTACCCTTGAGGGCCGCGGCGCCCAGCAAGTCAGAGAGTCCCCCAGCTCCTGATGCAGCCTCGTGCCGCGGTGCCCCTTCGCGAACCTAAAAATCTGGGTTTTTCCCTGCGTTTTCCCCGAGCCAAAACACTTCCAATTCTACCCCAATGCATACCTAAACCCCAAAATCAGTTTAAAACCCCAAATAAACCATTTAACAATCTATAAGAACCACTAACAAGCTCAAACACACAATCACACCCAAAATCCACACTTGAGTTTCAGATTTCAAATACTTAAACCAAAGCTTGAGAAAAATGTAAACCAGACATCTAGATTCTTAAACCATATCAGATACGAAAATTCAAACATGTTTAAAACTCTTACCTCAATCAAGAGTTCAACTTTGAGCTGCTCTTCCCAATCAAGTTCCAAGCTCAAATTACAAACTCCTGCTGAACCTAACCTCAATTCATCCCAAGAATTTACCAAACAAAGCACATAACTCAATTCTCAATTCCACGATATTCTTAGCTAAATTCTACAACATATATACATAATTTCCTTACCTCAATTCAGTGAATAATCCTCCAAGTTTCTTAGCTTTAATTCTCTTCTTGATCCCAAGAGATTTGCCCTTAGTTTTCCCTTTCCTCCTCTAGGTTTTCTTTCAATTTTAGCAAGAACAGAAATATGCCTAAGTGTAAAACGTGAATGACCCTTTTCCCTCAGTTGAAGGTTCCTATATCCTGCCAAAAGACCATTCTACCCCTCCAAGTAGATCATTTCCTAACTAAACCTCAAGGGCACTCTTGCCATTTCACCAATCCTACAAATCTACCACTTTCTCATCTAAACTTGTTCCCCTTACTAATTACCAATGGTTACTCAAGTTACTCAGTCACCAATAACCATTAACCACTTATTCTCAACCTAATATACAAGATTCCCAAAATACCCCTAGGCTCCTCCCGAGCCTGGTATAAAATCCCGTTGTGACTTTCAAAATAATTAGCTCCCTAGAACCGTCTCGGCACGCGCATCACAATAAGATCACCACCCACACATAGTACAAATCATATAATGCAATTATCACATTTATGCCCTCAGCGGGCTAAAATTACCATTTTACCACTAACATACAAACGGGTTCCACATCCATATTTATACCACCTAAACATGCATTCTAATCACATATTCATTCGAATTCATATATTAACATGTTAATACACTTATTGCCCTCCAGGCATGCTAATCCAGGTCCTAAACCTTATTAGAAAATTGGGGTGTTACAATTATCCCCTCCTTACAAGAATTTCGTCCTCGAAATTACCTGAACAACTCGGGATGCCGCTCCCGCATATCAGACTCAAGCTCCCACTTCACCTCTTCAACCTTGCTGTTTCTCCACAGCACTTTAACCAAGGTGATGGTCTTGCTCCGCAAGACTTTATCCTTTTTGTCAATGATCTGAACAGGCTTCTCTTCGTATGATAAATCCTGATCCAGCTCCAAATTCTCATAGCTCAACACATGGGTAGTATCTGACACATATTTCTGGAGCATGGATACATGAAACACATCATGAACCCTTGATAGAGCTGAAGGCATCGCTAATCTGTAAGCTACCTCTCCAACCCATTCCAGAACCTCAAAGGGGCCAACAAACCTGGGACTCAGCTTGCCCCGAACACCGAATCGTTTCACTCCTCTCAGGGGTGAAACCCTGAGGAATACATGATCGCCGACCTGAAACTCTACACTCCTACGTCTTAGATCTGAGTAACTCTTCTGGTGGCTCTGGGAGGCGAGCATACGAGCCTTAATCTTTTCAATTGCCTCATTGGTCCTCTGTACCATCTCAAGACCTAAATATCTCCTCTCATCGGTCTCATCCCAGTGTATCGGTCATCTGCACTTTCTCCCATACAGCATCTCATACGGAGCCCCTCCGATAGTCGCCTGATAGCTATTGTTGTACGAGAATTCAATCAAGGGTAGATACTTACTCCAAGATCCCCCAAAGTCCAACACACAGGCTCGTAGCATATCTTCCAGTATCTGAATCATCCTCTCAGACTGTCCATCTGTCTGAGGATGATAAGCAGTACTGAACCGTAGCTATGTGCCCATTGCCTTCTGCAGGCTCTCCCAAAACTTGGAGGTGAAGGTGGGGTCCCTGTCGGATACTATCAACCTCGAAGTCCCATGAAGTTGAACAATTTCCTTCACATACAACTCAGCATATTGCTCAACATTAAAAGTTGTTCTCACAGGTAAAAAGTGGGCGAACTTAGTATACCTGTCCACAATTACCCACACCGAATCATGCTGACCCACGGTCTTCGGCAATCCAACCACAAAGTCCATGGTAATATCCGCCCATTTCCGCTCGGGAATCCCTAGAGGTTGTGTAACGCCCTGGTTACCCCAGAACAGTTACGGTGAACGGTGGACCGGAAATTTGACCCGCTACCTGAGTCCTTTGGTCAAAAACGTGCTCTAAGTGTAATTAACAGGTTAAGGTGGAAAAATTAATAAAAAGGAATGGATATCTTTCATTACAAACTTCTCTGCAGAGTTAATCAAAACACTTACAAGTTGTTCTCAGTACAAAATGGTTATTATTGTTTCAAATTTACAACCCCACCGACCTAAGCGGCAAAAATAGGGTAAACCCCCTAGTTCCTCTTAGAACGCCTTGGCCATGGTGGTCAAGCGGCCGCATATGTACACATCACCACCTAAGCTCTCCACTCAAGGCTGGGTGAGCTTTTCTTTCCTTTTACCTGCACCACATAGCACCCATGAGCCAAGACCTAGCAAGAAAAGCATAATAAAACATGATATAACATCAACAATGACCGTAATAATCATTTAGGACCATTAGTCCAAACAAATAGGTGACAGTCACAAAAGTCACAAATGTGGGTACAACCCCCTATAGCCATGTGACGTTAGGGTCACTCGAGCTTAACTAATAGGTAAACCTTTCATAAGTTCTAACAGGACAGGTGTATGGTGAATGGTCACCAACATAACCTTCCTCATGACCTTAGAGTCATAACCCTGGAACAACGTTCCCTAGCCATGTAACAAATAGTCACCGGGGCCATATGCCCTGGCTCTGAATAACTGGTCTTAGACCAGACAAGCGCTTATAAGTTCATCGACCTTAGGGTCAGTCCAGCGGTAATACCCCATATGAGTCATTCAACGCTGATATCGATTAGATCTAATCTTCATTTGGCTCGACGTTCATGACGCTATGCCATTTCTGACTCTTTAGGTCAGTGTCCCTGACTAGTCAGTACATATACAAATAATCAACATTCACTAGCATTTAATATGCATTCCATGTCCACATTTATCAATCAACATGCCTCACTAGCCAAACTCGCATGTCACATATACACAGGGTGCAGTTTTCTTACCTCCTGTTCGAGCGAGTATTAATAATAAGAACGACCCTTGAGAACGATCAACCTTTTGGTCCTTTAGCGATTACCTGGTCATAACCAATTATGGGATTCCATCAACAAAATGAATAATAAAGGGTTCCCAAACCAAAACCTAGTCTCCGAGACATCAAACACTACTAAACCTGGTACTAGGATCGACCCCGAGGCCTAAGGCTAACATCCCTAAGCCAAAAAGCCATTTCTGGCCAAAAAGCCACTAAGGGCCGCGACCCTCCTTGGCCATGCCACGACCCGCCCCTCAAACAGAGGCAGCCAACTTCAGCACTCTTCAAGGGCTGCGGCCCTGTTGGGGTTTTATGCCCTAATTAAAACCCAAATTCTTTGTAATCTCATTTTATTATCAATAAAAGAATAGAAATCATTTTTTTGACTTGGTCAATCACTTTGCTCACATGTTTTATTTTCATGATTATTTTTTTAATATAAACTTCTATTAAATCTCGAGCATATAGCTAATGTTATTTATAGTGACATAATCACAGTGGAATATAAATATGATTATATGTTCAAAATATGCTAGTCCTAAGATTAGTCAGTGCACCGGATTTACACCGACTTGCCAATCTACGATATGATCTACTTACACATTACAGTGTTATGTTCTTTCCAGAACATTAGCAAGGTAGATTAGATCGGATGTATTTGTTACATCGGACAGGACCGATATTGACAGTTGATAAGATAAGTAAACATACCGTTATTATCTATTCTAGTCATATCATATAGTTGACCATAGGTCAATTCAATCTCAATTCTGAGTGGTTAGTATTCTAACTGATTGTATTATTTGAGTTCTTTGACTTGTTCGTTACCAGCTTACCCTACAAACTAGCCCATACTTAAATCTTGGGAACTCGGTAGTATAATTGAGTGGGAGTGTTAATCATAGATATGAACATCTATAGCTTCTGATGAAGAAGTGAAACGATGGTTTCCTTTTAGTTTGGTTCAAGGTGTTAAATGATAGAGATCTCATTTCAGTAATTAAATTAGTTTACTGAAATATCATTTACAAGGAACTAAGTGTTTTAAGGATAAAATACAATGAGGGGTAAAACGGTATTTTAGTCCTATCTCATTGTAGACCGTCTATAGAGGATTGAGTGACAATTATGGTTGTAACAATGGATAATTAATAGCGTATCTATATTTGTTATAGAGCGTTCTATGAATTCAAGAGTGCAATTCCAAGTCTATAGTGGAGTCACGAGGAATTAATAAGTTAGTAAATTTATTTGTTAGATTTATGATAACTTATTGGAGCTTGATTTCATAGGCCCATGGTCCCCATTGTACCTTGGATAAAATCATCTAGATAGTCTCAATTAATTGATTTAATTATCAATTAGAATTATCAAAGTTGACCAAGTCAATTTTGGATAGTTTCACAGAGTTGTGTAATTTTGAGAAGAAAAGAGAATTTATGGCAGATTTATTAATTAAGATAAATTGGTATCTAAATTAATAAATAAATTTAAATCAAGGTTCAAATTATAAATAATTAATTTGATAAATGATTTAAATAATTATTTAATTAATTAAATCAATAGAAAATAGTATAGGCCTTGATTTTAAGTCCAACGGGCTTATAATCAAATGGGAAATTTCACGGGCATATTGCCCATGATAATTTCGACCTAGGGCTTCAAAATGGATATTATTTTATTGATTTTTTAATTAAATTAAATGGTCTAATTGAGTCTATAAAAGGAGTGCTTAGAGAGAAGTCGAAACATAAGTTTGATAAGTCACAAGTTAGATTTTCTGATAGTTTTATATTCTCTCTAAACACAAGTCCTTTTCTAAGACACTTTGTTATTTTCTCTTCTTCTCTCTATATCTATCTCATGTGTTGAGAATTTCCCACACTAGTCTAGGTGGTTCTAAGGATACATTGGAAGATTGTGAAGAAAATAGAAGATCGGTTCAGTTTCTTGATAATACTCTGCGACAGAGAGGATACAAGAGTTAGAGAAACTGAAGAAAGGACTCTTTAATTCCGCTGCGTATACTGTAAGTATTCTATTTTTGTTTCTCTTTGAATTCAATTTTAGAAACATGTTTTAGGCTATCTCGTATTAATTTGTTTAATATTAGATATACATGAAAATAAATTAAGATCGTGTATAAGCTTTTTCCAACAGGCCCTCCCTGGCCATGCCGCGGCCCAACCTCCAGTTCAGCCAAAATTCCTGTTTTTCTTCCCTTGCGATTTCTCTTGGAACCAACCTTTCAATCCAAGCTTAACACCACTCAAACCTCCAATACAACCCCTAAACTTGATCTATATCACCCCCTTAGCAAAACCCAAGTTAAACCCCAATCAAAACTTCCATCAATTCCAACAATCCACCACAAAAACATGAGCTGAAAATAAACACCAAAAGAGAGTATACCAGAAAACTAATGGCTGGAAACTTACCTCAAACTTAGGTTGTGATGCTCTTCAATGGTGGAACACTCTCCCAAACTCCCAAGGTCTACTTCCCAAGCTTGAATCCTCAACAAGATCACCAAAAATCACAAAGAAAGTGGAAGAAGAAGAAGGTACGGGTAAGCTCCAAACTTGCTCTGTTTTTCTCGTCAACTTTACTGCTGAACTCAGTTTATATCTATCCTAGGGGTAAAAAGACCATTATACCCCTAGGTTATTTAAGGGTTTCCAAAGGCTCCTAAGGGAAAATCTGTCATTTCCAACCTATCTCGTTAATCATAATTAATGCTCTCCAATTCCCGCTATTCTCAATAATCCCAAACACCAATAATTCATATCCTGTTACCCTCTAATACCCGGTAATGCACTAACCATTAAAATTACCCCGAGACTCCTCCCGAGCCTCGAACTTAAACCTGTTATGACCAGACCGCTAATTAACATACCATGGTCGTCTCATGCCGTTTATCTCGAAGAAACCCACATTATAATGTGGTCTCAACACACATCATCGACATGCATACAATTATACAATTATACCCTCAACGGGCCAAATTACCATCACACCCCTGTAATTAAACATGTGGACCCACATGCATGCATTTAACATCATATTATAATATAATTCACATATACATGCATAATATCATTTAATGGCTTAATTAAACAAGTATGGCCCTCCCGGCCTACTAATCCCGCCATTAAACCACATCGGAGAAATCGGGGCATTACAGGTTGTAATAACCCTGCTGGCCTCTGATGTTCAACTTTAATCTGTTGACAAGTTAAGCACCTAGCCACATAGTCCACCACATCCCTCTTCATGCCTGCCCACCAATACAAAACTCTTAAATCCTGGTACATCTTCGTAGTACCTGGGTGTAAAGAATAGGGAGTGGTATGAGACTCATCCAGAATCTCTCGCCGAATATCTGAATTAATCGAAACACAGATCCGTCCTTTGTACTTCAATAAACCCATCTCTGAGATAGAGAAGTCCTTGGTCGTTCCAGCTAGGACGTTCTCTCTACGTTCAATTAACTGGGGATCCCTTCCCTGTGCTTCCTTAATCCTCTCAAGGAGCGTTGACTGAAGAGTTATGTTGGTCAACCTACCAACCACAAACTCTATACCTGCTCTGGTCATCTCCTCAGCTAATCTGTCTGATACCTGTCTCGAACTAAACAACTGTCCTGGGCCCTTCCGGCTCAATGCATCAGCCACTACATTAGCCTTCCCAGGATGATATAAGATGTCATAATCGTAATCCTTTACCAATTCCAACCATCGTCTTTGGCGCATATTCAAATCTTTCTGGGTAAAGAAATACTTTAAACTCTTGTGATCCGTGTATATCTCGCACCTTTCACCATACAGGTAATGTCTCCAAACCTTAAGTGCGAATACCACTCTATCCAACTCCAGCTCATGCGTGGGATATTTCTGCTCATACTCTTTTAATTGCCTTGATGCATAAGCTATTACTTTCCCAGCTTGCATCAACACACATCCCAAACCCTGTCTGGAAGCGTCACAGTAAACCACAAACTTCTCATTGTCTGTCGGCAAGCTCAACACTGGTGCAATAATTAATCGCCGCTTCAATTCCTTGAAGCTATTCTCACACCGATCTGTCCACACATACTTGGTTTTCTTTCTTGTCAACTCTGTCAATGGAGTAGCAATTCTAGAGAACCCCTCTACAAATCGCCGGTAGTACCCTGCCAATCCGAGAAAACTTCTGACCTTAGGAACACTGCTCGGTCTAGGCCAATCTCTCACTGCCTCTATCTTACTTGGGTCAACCAGTATCCCCTCCTTACTAACGATATGGCCCAGAAATGTAACTTGCGGTAACCAGAACTTGCACTTGCTAAACTTAGCATATAACTTATGCTCTCCCAGTCGCTGCAACACCAGGCGCAGATGATGCTCATGCTCTGTCTCTGACTGGGAGTATACTAGTATATCATCGATAAATACTATCACGAACTTATCCAGGTAGTCCTTGAAAATTCTATTCATCATATCCATGAAAGCTGCTTGGGCATTGGTTAATCCAAAGGACATAACTAGAAATTCATAGTGCCCATACCTTGTCCGAAAAGCAGTCTTTGGTATGTCCTCCTCTTTAATCCTCAACTGATGATAGCCTGACCAGAGATCGATCTTTGAAAACACCGTACTCCCCTGTAGCTGATCAAATAAATCATTAATCCTAGGTAGTGGATACCTATTCTTAATAGTCAACTTGTTCAGTTCTCTGTAGTCTATGCACATCCTAAGCGATCCATCATTCTTCTTAACAAATAGCACTGGAGCACCCCATGGCGAGAAACTCGGTCTAATGAATCCCAAATACAGTAGTTCCTGTAACTAAATCTTCAACTCCTTTAACTCTGCTGGAGCCATTCTATAGGGTGCCCTAGATACTGGCTCC
This sequence comes from Humulus lupulus, assembly GCF_963169125.1. Taxonomy (NCBI): domain Eukaryota; kingdom Viridiplantae; phylum Streptophyta; class Magnoliopsida; order Rosales; family Cannabaceae; genus Humulus; species Humulus lupulus. Next base: position 208,205,126 of record NC_084793.1, read on the forward strand.
GCTCCTGGTGCCAACTCTATGACGAACTCGATCTCCCGCTGTGGTGGCAATCCCAGCAAATCTGCTGGAAACAAGTCTGGAAACTCACATTCCAATCTGGTTTCATTCAGTCCCACTGTTACCACTCTAGAGGTATCTACAACACTTGCTAGGAGTCCTATGCAACCTTCCTGCATCAGCTCTCTAGCCTTCACTGTTGAGATCATAGGCACTCGAGGTCCATTCACCATCCCCACAAACACAAAAGGTACCTCACCTTCTGGTTCAAAAGTCACCATTCGCCGCTTGCAATCAATCGTTGCTCCATACCTTGTTAACCAATCCATCCCTAGTATCATGTCAAAATCATCCATGTCTAATTCAACCAAATCAACAAACAATTCCCTACCATCTATCTCTACTGGTAACGCTCTAACCCATCTCCTAGAGACTACCAGTTCTCCTATTGGTAACAAAGTCTGAAAACCCCTAGCATACACCATAGTAGGTCTACAAAGCTGGTTTATCACCCTAGCAGATACAAATGAGTGGGTTGTAACGCCCTACTTCCTTAGAGCCGTTACTAAGTGAGTTTTAAGACAAAACAGTGTGCAAAGGACTCGCTAACCGAGGTTTTTAAAACAAAAGTGTGACTAATAAAAAGTTAAGGCTGTAATCTTTGAAAATGCGTCGTTTCATTAAAACTTCTAGTATTGAAAGTTTGGGATCCCAAAATAAGGTTTGAAAACTATTTACATCTTGAAATAAGTTTACAGTTGATTAATCATAAAAATCATAGATTATTACAGCCATTTTTCAAATAAACCACCAACCAAAGCAGTCGGGCAGGCCAAACATGTACGCGTCGCTTCACGCTCTCCGTACTCATGGTTGGTTGACGCAACCATTGCCCTTACCTGCAACACGGAGCACCCGTGAGCCGAAGCCCAGCAAGAAAACTCATGCAGAACATAACATATGCAATTTATACAGTTTATCATAACAGATAATCCACATATAAACAAGTCAACCATTAGACTAAGCAAACACGGCCATGCCGCCCCAGAAGCCTTACCGAAGCCTGGGGTCTCGGTCTTCACCGTAAGGATATCACATGTATCCACCGGGCCCTGCCCTGACTATAAGCATCCCATGTCCTAAGTGTTACTTCCGGCTCCGCTGCCGTTCTCGGCCTTGCCGCCCTCGGCCATAGCCGTTCATTTCATTATAATCATATATAGCATAAATCAAGCAACATTCAAACAAATGCCAATTTATTTAAATCTGCACCCTAACATGTAATGCAATATAAGGCCACGCCCGGCAATCATCTCATCATGCAACATGTAATATAGGGCCGTGCCCCGCAATCACACTATGGGCCCATGCCCTATCCTACGGGTGTTATAGTTTTCTTACCTTTCCCTTCAATAGCTTAGTTCACCTGACTCCTTGAGCACGATCCCACTCGAGCCTTAGCGCACACCTAGGCACAAACATAGGTCAAAGACAACACCGAACCCCAAGTCTGAATACCTAGCCTCGGGACCAATCCCGAGCTCCCGGGAAGTCCTAAATCCCCAAAACAAAGCGGCGGAATCGAGCCCCGAACCCTAGGTCAAAATCCCTCATAAAAAACTCAAAAATTCCCTTCTGTGAACAGTGCAGCGCTACAGCGCTCTAAAGAGGGCGCTGTAGCGCTACAAGCAGAACTCACCCCCCCAGAAACAAGGGCTCGCGCTACAGCGCCCACTGACTAGCGCTGTAGCGCTAGTTGCAGCCCAGAAAACCCAAAATCGCATTTCTGCGATTTCTTTCAACCAATCTCAACCCAAACTTCCCCAAATCTTTACCAAACTCAAAATCAAGCTTATGAACACTCTCCATTCATCCCAAGCATCCCAAATCCTCAAATCCCAAGAACACTTATCCCAAATCTCAAAATCTACCATGATCAACCCTAACTCAGAAATTCAGTCAACAACAAAGTTAAAGGCTTAGAATTCTTACCATTGATGCAAATTTCGACCTTGATTCAACCCTAGACCTCCTTAGTTTGTTCCTCATCAAAGCTTGCTCAGAAATTCCCTAAAATTCCCATCAACTCAGCTCAAAACACAGCTCAAACCATCAAAACCCTTAAAACCGAAATCTCTAAAACTTACCTCAAAAGTTGGTGTGTTCTTGCCAAATCTTCAAGTCTAACCCAAGATCCTTGATGCTCAGCCTACCATTGCTCTCCACTAAGCTTTGCCCCAAGAAAAGTGGAGCGGAATGGTGCAAAAATGCACAAACCGACCCTTGTCAAAACCCCTATGTTTTCCCACTTTTCTTTCTTTCCTTTCTTTTCTTTCTTTTCTTTCCACAGCCAACACTCTCTATAAATCCCACTAAGTGTAAAGCCTCATAAATCAATCTCTAAAAGCCAAATGACCAAAATGCCCTTCCTATTAATTCTAAATCCTTTTGTCCAAATAGGGCCATTTTAGTCATTTTACCTAATTCCCGCTAATCCTCAAGCGTCTCTAATATTTTCCCGTTGCTTTCCAACACCTGATAAACCACCAAATAAATATTCCCCATCATCAAATTTAATCTCAATCTATTCTCTAAATTCCTGCTTATACCCCCAGGCTCGCCCCGAGCCGGGTATAAATTCCCGTCATGACTTTCCGCTGCCTGCTCACTGGGATCGCCTCGAGTCACAAATCACTGATACACCCACATACCACTGTGGTCTCAACAATCATCACACATCAATGCAGTTATGCCCAACATAGCCAAAATTACAATTATGCCCTTCTAACACGATCCGGGCCTACATGCATACTAATATACATAGTCATGCATCTCAGATAAACAAATAGTCGTATAACATGCTTGAAATCATAATCATGCATTTAACTCATAAAAAAATCACACATAAATCCCATCATGCACTCCTGGCACGCTAATCAAGGCCCTTAAGCCTTATGAGCGGATTTGGGTCGTTACAACTATCCCCTCCTCATAAAAATTTCGTCCTCGAAATTTATCCAAACACATCAGTCAGTAAACCCGCAACTCTGACCATAATTTCCAAGGCCCACCGCCTTTACTTTACTTTTCAATGACACTCTCACAAGAGTAACAATCTTTCCCCTCAAGATTTTGTCTAATGGCCATACTCTCGATAGCTTCTTGTTTACACCGCAACCCTGCTGAAACCTCAGGGTCTGCCTAGATTACAATGACCAATTCATTGTCTTATTCCTGATTCGAGAGATACTCAAAGTTGTCAACTCTACTAGGTGGGATCAACTTGTAGGCCCCGCTGGCCTAACCCTTAGTACAACTTCAGAATTTTTTTATGTTGAATTAAGGGTCAGAACTCTCCCTTCTTTCTCTGAACACCTTACAGATCCTCGTCTGTTATTACGTAGAGTTACAAATCTTTCCTTCCCGAACTTTATTTCCTCATAACTTAGCAATTCACCAGCTCTTTATTCTTTCAAATAGGCAAACACTCCTGCCTTAAGAAGTTTCAACAACCTCTTGGGCTTTCTCTCTGAACTAAAGCCAAACCGTAGTATTCACTATCCTTCACCTCTTATCAAGCCCTATGTCGCGTTACATTAACAAGACACTAGCAACTGCCACCACGACTAACTTACCAGGGATTACACATCCCTTAATACCTCATGTATTCACCTACTCAGCACTCAATTTTTTAGATATCCGATAAACTTTCAGACTGCCATTCCACTTGCAATCAACTGATAATTCCAGGTTCCCACTCTGTTCTTTTCGTTCTCTAAATCCATTCCAAAATTTAAAATACTCTTGGGTCTCAATTCCATATCATCAACGTTTTACCCTGCTACCAGTTCACCTGAACCAACTACATTAACTCAAACCACCGAGTTAAAACTTTTCATGTCCAAACACCTTACTTAAGGTCTATAGTGGTCTATCCCCACGATGCACCACCACATCACCTAACCCCTCAGGGTCCAAAGGAAAACACTAGATTCCGTCACCCGCTCGACCCTCCCGGTACGATGTACCCTAGGAGGTGGAATGATATCCATTCAGAATTCTCATTCAAGCACCAAATCTAATTGGATCCTTCATCCATTCCTGGTATCCTAACTTGTACCACCTTAGCAGGGTTCTTCCCTGCTTCAACCCAAGCCATTACTTCAGATTCCACAGTTCAGTGACACTCACCAGCTAATCATTACCCACTAACGTTACGCCAATCTCAGTCGTCGCCTTGTCCACTCTATTACCGTCTATGGCCCTATTCCTTGACTTACACATGCCCCTCAGTTAGGAGTTCCGCCTCCAATTATATCTCCCCTCTTTCAATCGAGGATTCCAAACACTGATCATCCGTCTATTACTTTTCACCGCATCTGGGTCTCAACGTTAACCTTTCTTACTAATACCCAGGACTCAAGTACCTTATGCCATGCACAACAGTCGACTTAACGTTCTAAGTGTATCAACCATGATCCATTCAGTCGCCTCCCGCAAGGTTCAATCCATCCTCGCGTTAATTTATTCCTGGGCGTGCCCAACTCGTGCTGCACTCCCATAATTCCATATCCTTACCATAGATCAGGTCCTTTATGCAATCACTTTTTTACTTAACCATAACACACACACATTCCAGCATTACCAGATACTAAACAATCTTACCTTGTCTTCTGAATTTCTTTCTGATTTGACACCACTCCGTCCGTCTAACCTCGAGTTTTACTATTCTCCTCGTCTCTGATGTAGTTGTCCCTGGAGATGCTTGTGCAATAGATGACGCGCTTACCAGTCTTGTTATGCCTTCAATTCTGCAGATATTCATCATTAGCTTCTTTGTGGCTTCCTATCAATTCTTTTCTTACCTGTCCTTTCTTCTTGTAGCTCTAATCTGAGTACTCTTGACGACACCCAAACTAACACTCCGTAGAACCTTACCTGTGACTCTGCCTTCTGTGTACAACGTCTTCAGCATAATCATTGCTCACCATTTCCGTCTGGGAGTAATCCACATGTACTTCTCGTGATCTTGAAGGGGACTTGTCCATACCGTTCATGCATTCTCTGCCTAAAGAACTTACCTGTGCTGCTGTAGCTTGAACCATTCCAGAATCTTTGTTACCGACTCCTCACACCCTACCCGGTGCAAACTAGACAATTTCACAAATGTCTTTATCCTTGGTTCCCAACTGGTAAAAATTTAGGTCATAGATCACTCTTGGAGACATCGTCCTTTCTTGTCCCCAACATTGTACTTTTCGTTCTAACTCAACGATGCTAACAATCCCCGCAGTATAACACACTGGCTACACCAGGGTCAATTCCTTCGATTGCTTCACTAGACTTTCTGTCGGCCAAAACTGTCTTTTACAACATTCTTTATACCAATCCTATTTGTAGTCTAACCTTGAAATACTCCTGAGTCTTCCTTTTCATACCCACATAATTTTTCCACTGGTCAGCTCAGTTCCCACTCAGTCTCCTTTACATACTCCAGATGATATCCTCTGCAATCCATCTTCCAGAGTTCCTAATTCCTTCTCAATAAGCATTACTGTCCTCAGCCTCCCGAATAACACCTTTGAGGCGACCTCTCTATGTCCATCTCCCTCTCGGAACATTCTCAACACTGAGTTCTTCCAGTTCGTTACATGCCCAAAGCATAAGCTCGTCAGTTAAATACTTCTCCTTGAGGACTCAGCCTCGAACTCTGAATGTATCGATGCATTCCAGTTCCCCGTTCCCTCACCCTGGGGAAATCTATCCTAACATCTCAAGTCATTCTACGTAGAAGTCACGCCCTCACCTGACCTCCTCTCAGGTGGCATCCTTTCCCTCATGTGCATACCAAATAACCTCCCTGGTTCCTGTCGCCATCTCGATAACTACCTTTTTAATCAGGCTTCTTTCCAATCTCAAATTTAGGTGCCCAAGCACTGTCTGGGGTCCTTCTACCTCAAAAATCAAGAATCCGACCTCACTGCGTCCTATCAACAAAAGTACCGTCTTATCAATCAGACTTTTCCCCTTTCTTGGCCAAACCAGAAGCCACAGAACTATCCGGGGTTCTATCAACTTGATTATCACAATTCTCTCTTTACTAACTCCATCAAATGGAGCACTGCCCTTGCGGCTCTAGCACTCATGCTCTAATCATCAATCATCAGTTCCTCGAACCACATGGCTCTCTCTCCGCCATCCACATGCAGACGATAAATTCTTACATCAGGACGGCCCACCTACCGTAGACCATTCCAGATCTCATATCCTTAAATGGGTCGCCATCCATTTCAGGTACATCCGTTAGTATAACTTCCTGAAATGAATTACCCGATTCACCAAACCAAACTTATAAGTCCACCAGTCTCCACAGTTCAAATCATGTCTTAATAATCCCTTCTAACCATTCATCATCTAGGTTCTTCCCAACCCATTAAGCCAGTACCTCAGCCCGAGTACCATTTCCAGGCATCTCCCTGCTTTAACATTTAACACAACCCTCTAATCAGGATCTCTCATCCTCTTAACCAAGGGTGGAATTAACTCTGCCCGTCTATTGATAAATTCCTTGTCAGTCCGAACTCTCCTCAAAACCCGAGGATAACACCCTTTAAGCCTCTCATTAATACCCTTATCTGTCCATACCTTCACAGTAAGCCAACACTGGTAACCTTACTATTAAAACATCTAAATCAGCCATTTCCCCAGAGAAACCCGCTGTTCTTCTATCCCATCTCAACTAACAAACTCCACAGCTTACTCACACACTAGTGACCCTCTGCTGCTACTTTTCGGGATAACTGGAGATCTCAACTCCAACTTATATCTAGAATCCCCCTCTCAACACAATATCGGGTTCCCAAACCCGTCTAGGAACAAACAACTCGAGTTCATCTGTCCAAACTGACCAACTCATGAACTCTGTGGTTCATACTCTGAACCAAACCACCACTAGGTCCAAATATCCACAGGTATAATGCACACACACGCATATACTAGGTCAAATCCGCAATGTCACACATTTAGCTACCAAATTTTTATCACCACTAAGTATATCCACACTCATCATGCTTCATACAAGCCAATAAACAGATATAACTTAAGAATTTAATTCAGAAAATTAACCACATACACCCAATATGCGAAACATTATGCCAATATTCATCCACATGCATAATAATGCTATTCAGCACGCACTAATCTCAACATGCATCAGTCAAGGGCCCAGCCCCACAGTATCTCCTGCATATGTCAACTCATTACTCATGCTCCATATAGATAAGCAGGCAAACAGGGCATTCAAACATATATTCAAACATGTCAATCAATCATACCAACCAACCCTGAGTCGAGCTTGTCACTGACAGCGAGCGTACATGTTCGGTCGATCTCCAGAACCAATAAACCTTGGCTCGCTCTGATACTAAGTTGTAACACCCTACTTCCTTAGAGCCGTTACTAAGTGAGTTTTAAGACAAAACAGTGTGCAAAGGACTCGCTAACCGAGGTTTTTAAAACAAAAGTGTGACTAATAAAAAGTTAAGGCTGTAATCTTTGAAAATGCGTCGTTTCATTAAAACTTCTAGTATTGAACGTTTGGGATCCCAAAATAAGGTTTGAAAACTATTTACATCTTGAAATAAGTTTACAGTTGATTAATCATAAAAATCATAGATTATTACAGCCATTTTTCGAATAAACCCCCAACCAAAGCAGTCGGGCAGGCCAAACATGTACGCGTCGCTTCACGCTCTCCGTACTCATGGTTGGTTGGCGCAGCCATTGCCCTTACCTACAACACGGAGCACCCGTGAGCCGAAGCCCAGCAAAAAAACTCATGCAGAACATAACATATGCAATTTATACAGTTTATCATAACAGATAATCCACATATAAACAAGTCAACCATTAGACTAAGCAAACACGGCCATGCTGCCCCAGAAGCCTTACCGAAGCCTGGGGTCTCGGTCCTCACCGTAAGGATATCACATGTATCCACCGGGCCCTGCCCTGACTATAAGCATCCCATGTCCTAAGTGTTACTTCCGGCTCCGCTGCCGTTCTCGGCCTTGCCGCCCTCGGCCATAGCCGTTCATTTCATTATAATCATATATAGCATAAATCAAGCAACATTCAAACAAATGCCAATTTATTTAAATCTGCACCCTAACATGTAATGCAATATAGGGCCACGCCCGACAATCATCTCATCATGCAACATGTAATATAGGGCCGTGCCCCGCAATCACACTATGGGCCCATGCCCTATCCTACGGGTGTTATAGTTTTCTTACCTTTCCCTTCAATAGCTTAGTTCACCTGACTCCTTGAGCACGATCCCACTCGAGCCTTAGCGCACACCTAGGCACAAACATAGGTCAAATACAACACCGAACCCCAAGTCCGAATACCTAGCCTCGGGACCAATCCCGAGCTCCCGGGAAGTCCTAAATCCCCAAAACAAAGCGACGGAATCGAGCCCCGAACCCTAGGTCAAAATCCCTCATCAAAAACTCAAAAATTCCCTTCTGTGAACAGTGCAGCGCTACAGCGCTCTAAAGAGGGCGCTGTAGCGCTACAAGCAGAACTCACCCCCCCAGAAACAAGGGCTCGCGCTACAGCGCCCACTGACTAGCGTTGTAGCGCTAGTTGCAGCCCAGAAAACCCAAAATCGCATTTCTGCGATTTCTTTCAACCAATCTCAACCCAAACTTCCCCAAATCTTTACCAAACTCAAAATCAAGCTTATGAACACTCTCCATTCATCCCAAGCATCTCAAATCCTCAAATCCCAAGAACACTTATCCCAAATCTCAAAATCTACCATGATCAACCCTAACTCAGAAATTCAGTCAACAACAAAGTTAAAGGCTTAGAATTCTTACCATTGATGCAAATTTCGACCTTGATTCAACCCTAGACCTCCTTAGTTTGTTCCTCATCAAAGCTTGCTCAGAAATTCCCTAAAATTCCCATCAACTCAGCTCAAAACACAGCTCAAACCATCAAAACCCTTAAAACCGAAATCTCTAAAACTTACCTCAAAAGTTGGTGTGTTCTTGCCAAATCTTCAAGTCTAACCCAAGATCCTTGATGCTCAGCCTACCATTGCTCTCCACTAAGCTTTGCCCCAAGAAAAGTGGAGCGGAATGGTGCAAAAATGCACAAACCGACCCTTGTGAAAACCCCTCTGTTTTCCCTCTTTTCTTTCTTTCCTTTCTTTTCTTTCTTTTCTTTCCACAGCCAACACTCTCTATAAATCCCACTAAGTGTAAAGCCTCATAAATCAATCTCTAAAAGCCAAATGACCAAAATGCCCTTCCTATTAATTCTAAATCCTTTTGTCCAAATAGGGCCATTTTAGTCATTTTACCTAATTCCCGCTAATCCTCAAGCGTCTCTAATATTTTCCCGTTGCTTTCCAACACCTGATAAACCACCAAATAAATATTCCCCATCATCAAATTTAATCTCAATCTATTCTCTAAATTCCTGCTTATACCCCCAGGCTCGCCTCGAGCCGGGTATAAATTCCCGTCATGACTTTCCGCTAGCCTGCTCACTGGGATCGCCTCGAGTCACAAATCACTGATACACCCACATACCACTGTGGTCTCAACAATCATCACACATCAATGCAGTTATGCCCAACATAGCCAAAATTACAATTATGCCCTTCTAACACGATCCGGGCCTACATGCATACTAATATACATAGTCATGCATCTCAGATAAACAAATAGTCGTATAACATGCTTGAAATCATAATCATTCATTTAACTCATAAAAAAATCACACATAAATCCCATCATTTCCTCCTGGCACGCTAATCAAGGCCCTTAAGCCTTATTAGCGGATTTGGGTCGTTACATGGGTAGCCCCTGAATCAATCAATGCAGTATACAAAGAACCAACACTAGAGATCAGACCTGTCACAATTGAGGGACTAGCCTCCGCCTCAGTCTGAGTCAAAGCGAATACCCTGGCAGGAGCGAGACTGTCTCCCTGCTTTGGCTCCTCTTTCTTAGCTTGTGGGCAATCTTTCTTCCGATGGTTGGCACTCCCACAAATAAAACATGCCCTAATCTGGCACTCACCCTAATGTCATCGTCTGCACCGAGGACACACTGGAAAACTCCTCTAGTTGTCACCTCCGCCCTGACGGCCACCAATAGAACCTCGTACCCTCCTATCAGAACTAGGAGAAGCAAATGAATCTGGAACCCTTCTTTTCTACTCCCTGGGGCCACTACCCCGACTAGACCCAACAAAAGGAGGCACCGTCCTCCTGGCATCGCGCCTAACAGCGCTGTCCTTCCATATCTGATCCTCAGCCCTCTCTGTAGTAAGGGCCTTATCCACTGCCTGAGCATAAGTAGTAGTCTCTAGAATTAACGTAATATTAAAATCACGGGTGATCATCACATTCAAACCCCGTATAAATCTATCTCTCCTGGCCGCATCCGTCGGCACTAGGTCTGGCGCAAACTTCGCCAGTTTGTCAAATCTCAGGGCATACTCAGTTACTGATAACCTGTTCTGAGTCAGGTTGATAAACTCATCAAACTTCGCAGCTCGAACAGCTACGCTGTAGTATTTCTCATTAAAGATACTCTTAAATTCTTCCCAAGTCATAGTTGTAATATTCCTCCGCTGACTCACTACATCCCACCAGATACGAGCATCCTCCCTAAGCATGTAGCTAGCACAAGCTACCCTTTCATTTCCTTCGACCCTCATAAAGTCTAAGATCAAGGAAATCATATTCATCCACTACTCGGCCCGCAGTGGGTCTGATCCACCCTCAAAGGTAGGAGGTTGTTGCTTTCTGAATCTTTCATACAAAGGTTCCCACCTGCTCTCAACCACAGGCTGAACCGGTACTGGCGCTACATTCTGTTGAATTGGTAATCCTGTGACCTGTGATGGGGCCTGCTACCTCATCTGACGAAGTTCTTCCTCTGTTCTCTGTAATCTAGCCTCCATTTCGGCTAATATCTGTTGCCAGTTCTGTGGGGCAGGTGGAGGGTCCTGACCCTGACTGTCATCCTCGGCCCGACTGCCGCGGAGTCTAGATGATTGCCGAGGCATTACAACTATATGCCTGCAATCAGTGACACCGCTCATCAGGCATGATAACAAAATCCAATTCCACCTCCCAATCTCAACAATCAACCAAGATCAACAATCCAGATAACATTCAACTAGCATATAACACACAACGGGCCTTGCCCTGACATCATGCATATGTTATTTCATTCATCATGCTCTCTATAACAAAGCAGACAGGCAGGGCATTCAAGCACACATTCAAGCATAATAATCAACCATACCAATCAACCCTGAGTCGAGCTTTTCAATGGCAGCGAGCGTACATGTTCGGTCAATCTCCAGAACCAATAAACCTTGGCTCGCTCTGATACTAAGTTATAACGCCCTACTACCTTAGAGTCGTTACTAAGTGAGTTTAAAGTGTGCAATTAACTCGCTAAATGAGGTTTTTAGAACAAAAGTGTGATTAAACAAAAGTCAAGGCTGTAATCTTTGAAAATTCCTTTAATTCATTGAAAATTTCAAGTGTCTTACATTTGGGATCCCAGAGTACAGTTTATAAAACATTTTCAAATCCAAAATAGGTTTACAGGTAATTAACCATCAAAATCAGAGTTTAATACAGACATTTTCTCAAACTTCTTAAGGAGTTGGGCACAAATAAAAGGAAACTTAAGGGTGATAAAAAGATAAGTGTAGGAGAATGCCTTTGTTGTTCTTAAAAGGAAGTTGTCATCCCAGGGTCAAGACCTTGGGATGTTTACTAATCCATACACTATCGGTAAAACCAGGTTTGATCATTGTATGATAGATTTAGGAGCATCTATTAATGTTATATCTTATTGTAACACCCCCAATTTGCTAATAAGGTTTAGGACCTTAACTAGCGTGCCTGGAGGGAAATAAGTGAGTTAACATGTTAATATATGAGTTTTAATGAATATGTGATTAGAATGCATGTTTAGGTGGAATAAATATGCACGTGGGCCCCGTTTGTTTGTTAGGGGTAAATTGGTAATTTTAGCCCGTTGAGGGCATAAATGTAATAATTGTGTAATATGATTAGTACCACGTGTGAGTGGTAATATAATTGTGATGCAAGTGCTGAGACGGTCCCAGGGAGCTAATTAGTTTTAAAGTCACAACGGGATTAAATACCCGGCTCGGGAGGAGCCTAGGGGTATTTTGGGAATTTTACAAATTGAGTTTGAGAATTAATGGTTAATGGTAATTTAGTAACTTGAGTGACCATTGGTAACCATTAAGAGTAACAAATTTAGATGAGGAAAAAAAATGGTAAATTTGTAAGGAAGGTGAAATGTCAAGAATGCCCTTGAGGTTTAGTTAGGAAAGGAATTACATTGAGGGGTGAAATAGTCTTTTGGCAGAGATATAGATACCTTCAGCTGAGGGAAAATATGATTCACGTTCTAACACTTAGTCATATTTTGCTCTTGCTGAAATTGGAAGAGAACCTAGAGGAGAAAAGGGAAAATTGGAAGAAAAGAGGAAAAGTAGAAGAGAGCTGAAATTAGGAGACCTAGGAGGAAAATCAAGGTGGTTTAAGGCAATTCAGTTGATCATAAACCAAGATTGTTCAGAGGTAAGGATTTGTCTCTGTTTTTTTTAAGTTTTAAGCTTGATTTTTAGAAAGTGAGCATGAAAATTGAAAGAGAGTTGTGGCTGGTTTGCATGGAAATTCAGCTTGGTAATCAAGAGGGATTGACTTGAAGATGGAATTGGAGAGAGTTCAAAGCTGAATTATTGATTGAGGTAAGAGTTCTAAGCATCTTTGAATTTGTGTTTCTAGTGTGGTTTAAGAATTTGGAAGCATGGTTTACATTTTTCAAGTCTTGGTTTAAGTTTTAAAAGCTTTAGTTTAAGTTTCTGAAATTTGAGACCAAAGTGTGGATTATGAGAGTGATTGTGTAATTGAGCTTGTTGTTGGTGTTTATAGGTTGCTAGATGGTTCATTTGTGGTTTTAAATTGGTTTTGGGGATTAGGTATGTGTTTGGGTTGAATTGGAAGTGTTTTGGCTCGGGAAAAATGCAGGGGAAAACCCAAAATTCTGGGTTCGCGTAGGGGCGTCGCGACCCTGTTCTTTGGCGCCGCGGCGCAAGGTTGCATCAGGAGCAGGGGACTTTCTGGGCGCCGCGACCCTTAGAGGGTAGTGCCGCGGCGCTAGGCTATTTTCTGGGCAGGGAAATTTTGCATTTTAGGGCTTTTGCCCCGGGGGCTCGGGGGATGTTTCCGTTACATAGTTTTTGGAAATTGGAGGTCCCGAGAGTACGAGATTGGTCCTGGGAAATGGTTTTGGTTTGGTTAGTATTAAAGAGTGTTTTATATGTGTTGTGACTAGGTTTTCGGAGAGGCTCGGGATAGAGGACCGTGCTCGTGACTTTGGTGCATTGTGAAGCTCGGGATACAGGTGAGAAAACTGTAGTACCCGTAGAGCAGGGCATGGGCCCATAGTGTTGTTGCAGGGCACGACCCTAGATTGAATTACATGTTAGGGCGTAGCCTTGATTAAACTGTTATATGCTTGAATATTGTTTGAGTTATGCTATATGTGATTATAGTTGAATGAACGGCAAGGAGCCGAGAACGACAAAGGTCGTGAACGGCAGTGGGGCCAAGAGTAACATTTGGCACGCGGAGTGCGAGATATTAGGGTGAGACCCCAATGGATACATGGGATATCCTTACGGTGAGGACCGAGATCCCAGACTTTGGTAATGCTTCTGGGACGACATGGCCGTATATGTTTGGTCTGATGGGCTATCTGTTTATCTGTGGATTATCTGATGTAATGATTATATAATATGCGTATGTTGTGTGTTGTGTGAGTTTTCTTGCTGGGCTTCGGCTCACGGGTGCTCTGTGTTGCAGGTAAAGGCAAAGAAAAAGTCAACCAGCCACGAGTACGGAGAGCGTGAGGCGGCACGTACATGTTTGGCCTGCCCGACTTCTTTAGTTGGGGCATTTTTGAGAAATGGTTGTATTAAACTGTGATTTTGATGGTTAATTATCTGTAAACCTATTTTGAGTTGTAAATATTTTCTAAATGGTATTTTGGGATCCCAAATGTTAGACACTTGAAATTTTCAATGAAATAGGGTATTTTCAAAGATTACAGCCTTGACCTTTGTTTAATCACACTTATGTTTAAAAATCTCGTTTAGCGAGTTAATTGTGTTGGGTTTTATGCCCTTATAAAACCATGTCGAACATGTAGCACGATTTCATATTATCAATAAAAGTAGTAGAAATCATTTAGTTTGACAACTGTGTTGCTTGCTTGTTTTATTACATGATTATTGAAATAATACAAACATTTATAAAATCCTGAACATATGGATAGTTACAATTATAGTGACTAGGTCACAGTGGATTATAGTTGTAATTATATGTTCAAAAGAACGAGTCCTAAGATTAGATCAGTGCATTGGATTTTCACTGATTAGGCAATCTACGATATGATCTACTTACACATTCAGGGTGTGATGTCTTATCCAAGGCATCGACCAAGTAGATAAGATCGAATGTATTTAGTTACATCGGACTAGGACCGATATTGATTATTGATTGATAAATAAGTATCGTTGTTATCAAATCTAATCAATGTCACAACGTTGACCATATATTAAGCCGATCTTAATTCTGAGTGATAATATTCTGCTAATTATATTATTTAAATCTTTTGATTTGTTCGTTACCAGCTTACCCTATGGTCTAGCCCATACTTACATCTTGGAGATTTATTAGTGTAATTGAGTGGGAGTATTATTCATAGATACGAAATCTATAACTTCTGCATGAGAAGTGAAAAGATGATTTCCTTAATTGCTTTGTTCAAAAGGTTAAATGATTGAGATCTCATTTCTGTGATTAAGTTCACGGAAATATCATTTATAAGGAACTTAGTGGGAATTAAGGATAAAATATTGATGAGGGGTAAAACGGTAATTTGCACCCAACTCGTTAGTAAGTTATCGATAGAGGATTGACTGATTGTAATGGTTATAACAATGGATAACATATTTATGGTTTTGAAAATACGTTCTATGAATTCAAGAGTTCAATTCCGAGTCTATAGTGGACTCACGAGGAATTCATAAGGTAGTGAAATTATTCGTAAATAAATTCACGGTAACTTGTTGGAGCCTTATTTCATGGATCCATGGTCCCCGCATCACCTCTGAGTAAATCATCTAGAATGTCTCAATTAATTGATTTAATTATCAATTAGGTTTTTTAAAGTTGACTAGGTCAATTTTGGAAAATTTACAGATGTAACGACCCGGATTTTCAAGACTCGATAATGCGGAAATATAAATGTTTTCATTTAACAAAATGTCTCAAAAATCCATAGAAAAAAAAACTTTTTAAAAAGTCGTATGGCCATACTTAACATTTAGTTACAAACATGTTTTATAAAGATTAGAGTGAGCCTAGTTTAGGAAAATTACACAACATTTCCAAAAATCAAAAGGCTTCCCAAAAGGTCAGTCCACATGTACATTTGCAAGGAAGACTCCAGCGCTCACTGCTCTGCCCTGCCCTTGCCCTTACCTACAACATGAAACAACTAGGTAAGCGAAAACGCTTAGTAAGATCAACTTCCAAACAAAGCAGATAGAGAAATAGGGATCCGGACCCATCCGGACCCTACACAATCAATTTCAAGAACGCTAAAGCGTCCTGGCAAACTTATGGTCATGCCTGATAACCAAGGATAAATTAATTCATATCTAGATAAAAATCATGCACTCAGAAAAATCCCAGAACAAGCAGATATATTATATCACAACTATATCTTACCAACAATTATATCCCTGCACTCAGAAAATCCCAAAGCAAGTAGATATATTATATCACAACTATATCTTATCAACAAATATATCCCTGCACTCATAAAATCCCAGAGCAAGCAGATATATTATATCACAACATAATTCGAGACCAACGCTCGACAATTTTCAACAATTCATGCGTAACGCGCCCTCCAACATAATTGCTAATTTGTAAAAGAGAACCGAGTCCCCACACTAAGATCTAGCCAATAAATATCTCATCAAGGGTAACTATCGTGTTACCTAGGGCATCGCTACTTATTCAAGAGTGTAATCCAATTTACACGGTTTTATGGAGACTTCTATGTTAATCAGTGGTGTTGGTGAGTAGTTGCCCCTAGGGTGTTCAACCTCACTCAATCTTGGCAACCCCTAGTATCTCTAGGCCCTCTCACTGAATGGCCAATATTCACGGCTGCTATCCGGGAATAACTTATCAGAGCACTTGCTCGGATTCTAACCGTCCAATGATTAAGTAAGCATGAGGGCCCCTAGGTCCCATTTATCTTAGCGCCCCTAGGTTTAACCAGCTTATCCTCATCTCATGGCCACTCGTCGCGGTAACGAACCGGACATAAATAAAATCAAGCAGTGTGACGGGGATCAACCGTCTAGGATATGACGGACTTCTACCGTTCATATTTTCTAAATCAGCACTCACTAGACTAACGTCTCTAAGAAACTTTCTATGACAGCCTATATATATGCATGTATCCCTATACTAACATACAAGACAATAATCATTTCATGTTGCAGCCATACAATATAAGTTGACTTACTTAGAGTCCTTAGCACTCAGCAGGTTTTCACCCTCCAACGTTCAGTCCAGTTACGCTTAGCCAATACTGTAGTTATCCATACAGTATACTCGGATTAATTATGGCACTAATAATTCATTATTATTATTTTGGGCAGTTTGGTCATTTTAATAAAAGTCATTTGTAAGGATTTATAATCCTTATTTGGTTTTAAACCTATTAAGGAAAGTCATACAAAATATTCGAGACTAAACCCTAAGTCTCGGGGAGACCTATCCTAAGGTCTCGATACCTAGGCTCGGGTATCACAATGGTATTTCCCCACAACCCGCTAAAAATCTTATTCTTCCAAGGTACCGCTATTAACCCGCACTTTCGACTAGTCGGTTAAAATATGTAAGATTTTAGCCGGTATTACATCCAGAAAATACAAATAAATTCCTTAATTATTTTTAAAGAAAATAAACTCTTTAAATTTTCCTTTTAGTTTTCTTAAGGTTTTAATATCTAAAAACCGATTTAAGAAAATTGCCTAATTTGTCTTAATTAGGAAAACCGTTATAAATTTCTCATCTTGACTAATTAATTTTCCAAAAGCAATTAATCAATTTTTACTTACTAGAAAAATAATTCATTTAATTATTTTATCAAAATATAGGGTTTTAAACCCTCTTTTAATTTAATAACTATTAATAAATTAAATCTCTTATTTTTAGAAAGAATAAAAACTCTTTAATAAAAATAATTCATTTAAACTCAAAGGGGTAATTTTAGTGAAAATATGATTTCAAGACTTAGCAATTTATATCTTGAAATAAGCAAAAAAATTTACTTTTTACCTTATGTTCCAAAATCTCATTTTTACACTAAGTGTGAAAAACCTATTTTTCACATTTTTAACTACATATTTCGTTAGTCCATAATTTGAAATTTACTTACCCAATTGTTACCAAAATTTCCCAATTCCATTTTTGTTATGCCATTTAGGTCTTTGTAAAATCTTAGGTCAAAATGAGCATTTTTGATTGGTGAAATCATTTTCCAACAATGAGGTAAAAATGACCTTATTTTCAAGTCCTTATTTTTTCCAAACTTTGACAGTTAATAACTTTCAAACCGTTCAATATTTTCTTACCAAATTTTACAGTGGAATAACAGGTTATGCCAGAAATATGTCTACAAAATTTTAGAAAAAACTGGGTTCATTTGCCCTATACAGTGGCTGTCCAAATTTGGTTCCGAAAATAAGAATACGAAAAAACAGTTTTTTACCTAAACTTTGAAATAGCATAACTTACTCATTTCTAAACATTTTTTAGTGTTTCAAAAGCTCAATTTTATGTACTCAATCTCAACAACATCACAGTACAATTTAATTTTACAAAAACAATATACAGTGGCTACTTGACCTCTTGGAAGTCACAGCTTAAAACATGTTTTGTTTTAGGGTATCCTACAAAACCCTTGGGGGTTTTGGTTCCCATTTTCAAAAAATCAATACACATGCATCATAAAAATTATTAAACAACTACCATAACCTTATTACATCACCAACAAGAAACTTTAAGCATTAAATATACAAAATAATGCTTAAAACTAAAAACCCTACAACAAAATCATCAAAAGTAAACTTTTTACCTCTTTGGTGTTCTTGCTTAAGGTTTGGACCTTCCTATTAGCTTTGGCTCCTCCAAAACCTTTCAAAAACCCTAACCAACTTCCCCCAACAACATAGTTAATTAGATATTTGAAACTCTAAGCTTAAAACTTTACAAAAGCCTAGATTAGTGAAGCTTTACCTTAGGGAAAATACTTCCTAGACCAAGACTTAGCCTCCAAGTTTTCCTTGGTGTTCTTGAGGTTGAATATTGAGAGAACACTTTGAGAGGTCTTCAAAAAATATGATAGTGAATGAGAGAGGGTGGTGTGGTCGGTTGGGGAGGGATGGAAGAGTTATATACTATCTAATTTACCCTAAAAACACTCAAGTGTTTTACCCACTTGCTTTTATCCTTAACCTTTAATTAAATGAGATTTAAACTCAATTTTTTTTTTTGTTCACACCATTAAAAAGAGTCACATGGCCAGCCACCAATTCATTTTTTTCTATGTTATATATATATATATATTAATGGTGAACAATTATTTCATAAGAAGAAAAACCCAATTTGACTTTCTACACCTTTTTCACTCTCATTAAGTTTTAATCACAAAACTTACTATTAATTAATTAAATTAAATGTCTCTCATATTTAATTTAATTAACCACAAAATAAAATTTAACCTAAGGTCCATTCATGGAATAAAATTCCCCATTTCGACAAAATTAGGCATTTGCCACAAAATGCCTTAAAATTTCCATTTTCTTTTAGGTTTATTATTTTTGACCAAACTTTAACTTTTATGAATGTATTTTATGCCCAAAATATAATTGCCATGATTTTTCGTTCTATTTTCCAAGATTTTTACCCGATTAGGGTTTTTGTGTCGGTCCAGGACCGAAAGTCTTATCTTGACTTTTAAAATCACAAAATTCATATTTTGGCTAGCAATAACTCATGGAATACTTACAAACAAAATATAATATTATTTAAAATAATATTCTTAACCCGGGGGAAAAATCCCAACTCTAGTCGTTTAAAGGTACCCAAAAACGTAGGACGTTACAACAGAGATATGAGATTTAGAGAATAAAAGAGAATCTTTGGGTAAATTTATTAATATTGATAAATTGGTATCAATATAAATAAATAATATTAAATCAAATTTCAAATTATAATTAGTTAATTTGAATAAGGATTTAATTAATTAATTAAAAAATAAATAAATAAAAGGTTTTGAATTTAGGCCCAGTTGGGATTTAAATTCAAAACAAAGAGATTGGGCCCAAGTCCATTTATGACAGCCCAAGGCTTTTATTTTTGTTTATTATTTTTAATTAATTTAAATTTAAATCTCATTAAGTTGCCTATATAAGGAATATGATATCTAGGGTTTTCATAAGGAAGTAGGTCAGTCTCAGTTGATTTGGGTAAGTGAAAACCTAGACACTCTAATCCTTTCTTAGCCACAATCTCTTCTTCTTTTCTAGATCTCTATCTCATGTGTTTAGAACCAGCCCACACTAGTTCTAGGTTGATCAAAGGCTTGGTGAGGAAGACTTTGTTGCTGATCATGTTCAATCTCTTGATAATACTCTGCTGCAGAAAGGAATCAAGGGTTAGAGAGATTGAAGGATGGAGTTGTTCCAGTTCCGCTGCGTAATGTAAGTTTTTACTTTACTCTGTATTTGTATCAATTTCATAGGAGCATGTTCTAGGAATTTGCATGTTTTTTTTATAATATGTAAATTGCATGAAAATAAATAAAGATCCTGCAATGAGTTTTTCCTACAAATTGCACATTTTAAACTCACTTAGTAACAACTCTAAGGTAGTAGGGCGTTACAACTTGGTATCAGAGCGAGCCAAGGTTTATTGGTTCTGAAGATTGACCGATCATGTACGCTCGCTGTCCTTGAAAAGCTTGACTCAGGGTTAATTGGTATGGTTGATTATTATGCTTGAACATGTGCTTGAATGACCTGTTTGCCTGCTTAATTTATAAAGAGCATGATGAATGAGTTAACATATGCGTGATGTCAGGGCAAGGCCCGTTGTGTGTTATATGCTATCTGTATGTTATCTGGATTGTTGATTATGGTTGGTTGTTGTGAATGGGAGGTGGAAATGGAATTTGTTATCATGCCTAATAAGCGACGTCACTGATTGCAGGCATATAGTTGTGATGCCTCGGCAATCATCTAGACTCCGCGGCAATAGAGCTGAGGATGACAGCCAGGGTCAGGACCCTCCACCTGCCCCACAGTACTGGCAGCAGATATTAGCCGAAATGGAGGCTAGATTGCAGAGAACAGAAGAAGAACTTTGTCAGTTGAGGCAGCAGGCCCCTTCGCAGGTCACTGGGTTGCCAATTTAGCAGAGTGTAGCACCAGTGCTGGTTCAGCCTGTGGTTGAGAACAGGTGGGAACCTCTGTATGAAAGATTCAGAAAGCAGCAACCTCCCACCTTTGAGGGTAGATCAGACCCACTGCGTGCCGAGCAGTGGATGAATATGATTTCCTTAATCTTAGATTTCATGAGGGTTGAAGGAAATGAAAGGGTAGCTTGTGCTAGCTACATGTTTAGAGGGGATGCCCGCATCTGGTGGGATGTAGTGAGTTAGTGGAGGAATATTACAATTATGACTTGGGAAGAATTTAAGAGTATCTTTAATGAGAAATACTATAGTGTAGCAGTTTGAGCTGCAAAGGTTGATGAGTTTATCAACCTGACTCAGAACAGGTTATCGGTGACTGAGTATGCCCTGAGATTTGATAGACTGGCAAAGTTTGCGCCAGACTTAGTGCCGACTGATGCGACGAGGAGGGATAGATCCATACGGGGGTTGAATGTGATGATTGCCCGTGACGTGAATATTACTTTAAATCCAAAGACTACTACCTATGCTCAAGCAGTGGATAAGGCCCTTACTGCAGAGAGGGCCGAGGATCAGATATGGAAAGACAGCGCTGTTAGGCGCGATGCTAGGAGGACAGTGCCTCCTTTCACTGGGACTAGTCGGGGCAGTGGCCCCAGTGAGCAGAAGAGAAGAGTGCCAGATTCATTTGTTCCTCCTAGTTTTGATAGGAGGGTACGAGGTTCTATTGGTGGCCGTCAGGGCGGAAGTGACAACTGGAGGAGTTTTCTAGTGTGTCCTCGATGTAGATGACGACATCAGGGCAAGTGCCGGATTAGGGCATGTTTTATTTGTGGGAGTGCCAACCATCTGAAGAAAGATTGCCCACAAGCTAAGAAAGAGGAGCCAAAGCAGGGAGACAGTCTCGCTCCTGCCAGGGTATTCGCTTTGACTCATACTAAGGCGGAGGCTAGTCCCTCAGTTGTGACAAGTCAGATCTCTAGCGCTGGTTCTTTGTATACTGCATTGATTGATTCAGGGGCTACCCATTCATTTGTATCTACTAGAGTGATAGACCAGCTTTGTAGACCTAGTATTTGTTAGAGAATATATATTATTGCTCAATGGAAATATGGAAAAACCAATTACAACTCAATGCAAAAATACAATGGACAAGATAATATTTATTAAATAAGTATTACAATTCAATTGCTCAAAATACAAGTAAATAAAAGGATGTAGAAGAAGAAGATTACAAACTCAATACTATAACAATACAAGTAAATAAGAAGAACACAAGAATGAAAAACACAAACAAACTCTCACACAACCAAAGTGTAGAGTAGTGGGGATCACCAACTTGAACAAGGTTCAAGACCTTTGTCCAAAAGCTTATTTCCCCTTATTCTCTAAGCACTAAGGTATCTCTCTAGGAAATAGCTCTCTGGAATTATCAAGCCTTTTGGTGTATTTTTCAGCCAAGTGCTTTGTGGATGAAAAATGGTGTGTCTTACAAGTGAGCATTAGGCTCCTATTTATAGAGTTTAGAGACACCCTTTGAATTTCAAATTCCACCAACCCCCATGGCTGTTACCAATGATAAATTGGGTGCTTTATGGAATTAAAATAGAGATTTGGGAGTTACTTGGCTGTTGGAAACGTTCAAAATTGGATAAAAACCGACTTAGTATGAATCTGTCAGCCACTAGCGCCGCGGCCCTTGGTCAGTTTCAGCAACTAATTTTTTAAGTTTTTTTCAAAACGTTCCAATTTATTCCCACTTGATTTTGTAACTTCCATACACAATATGGGAGTTAAAATCACATCTCTATCAGCCATTTCTCATATGGCTTTATGAAATCCAATCTCAAATGTGTAACATATAATATACACATTATTGGGTAATATTTGGGAGTTACAAATTTGTAACTGATTTTGTAACTCCAAAATATGTCACATTTGGACACACACATGTGTCCAATTTTGTGACTCTCAATAATATGTTACAAGATGTGACAAATCACATTTGTTTGACAAATCACATTATGTCACATTATTTAATCTAACATTATATTATTAAAATAATATAACAGTATTGTGTATGCTAGGGGTTTCTAGACTTTGTTACCAACAGGAGAACTGGTAGTCTCTAGGAGATGGATTAGAGCGTTACCAGTATAGTCACAGTGGGGTTTAATACCCGGCTCGGGGGAGCCTAGAGATATTTTGAGAATTTAGAGAATATTTTAGGATTTATTGAATAATGAATAAGTATTTGGTAATTATTTGGACACGACGAGATTAATTGGTAAATGGTAGGAACACTTGAAGAATTAGCGGGAATCGGGAAAATGATTGTTTTACCCTTGGACAATTAAAGGAGGCTGAGTTTTTAAAGGGGCATTTTTATCTTTTGGGATTAGGTTTATCCTTAGACATTTTAGGATTATACCAGAACTAAAAGGAAACTATAGAGGAACCTCTCAGCCTTCTCACTCTCTCACTCACGTTCACTCTCACTCCCTCACTTAGGCTTGGAGCTAAGGAAACTTGAAGGAAAGAACCGAAGGATTTAGGCTGGTTTGAGCTGGGAAAAAATCAAAGCTAAGGTCAAGTAAGAGTTTCTCAGGAGAATAGGCTATCAATTTAGGTAAAATCTAACTCTTGATTGTTGAATTCTATTGAAACAATGTTAGAACTTACAATTTGCATTAACTTGGTTTTCAAGTCTGATTTTGGGTGTTTGAGGAGAGTAAGGAATTGTGTATAGATTGGATATGATGTTTAGGTTATGGGGATGAGAATTCTGGGTTCAATTCACAGTTTGCCTAAAGGTTTGGGTTGAATTTTAAGGCTTAGACTCGAGGGAAACGCTGGAAAAGGGTGGTTTTCTTAGGTTTGGGGGCTCGGGTCGCGGCCCTGTTCTTCAGGTGTCGTGGCCCGCGTGCTTGGAGAGGCTGGGGTGCCTCTATTTCGCCAAGCGCACTGCGACCCAGGGGGTGGAAGTCGTGGCCCGTGTCCTCCAGCAAGGAGGGCAAGTCCTCTGATTAAGGGGCGAGTCACGACCCTAAATGGGAAATAAAAGGCAACCAAGGTTTTAGGCTTGGGGATTCAAACCTAAGTGCTCGGGACGAATTCTACTACCCGGTTTAGTAGAATTCGAGGTCCAAGAGGCTCGTATTTGTTTCCAAAACATTTATTTGAATTAGAGATTAATAATTATCCATGGTTATTTGTGACTAGGATTATCGTTAAGGCTTAGGACTGAGGATCGTGCTCAGGACTGCTCTTTATTTATTGCTCAGGATTCGAGGTAAGAAAACTGCACCCATGTGGTTGTGAACACGACTGAGTTTCCCTGTAATTGAACGTATGTATTCTATGATTATATGGTTGTTATGCATTATATGAAAGTATGGCCTAAGGGTGCCAGGGCTGATGATAAGCATACTGAACGCAACTTGGCCTAAGCGAGCCGAGATCAGCTAGATAAACAGGCGGCTCGACCTTAGGGCGCCGACACTTGGACATTTGTATTACTGATTGAGATGTATGCTTGTAAATATGTGTTTACCATTGTTTAGATTTATGCTTGTACTTTGCTGAATAAGTGAATTAGTTGGATTAAAGTTGATTGAATGCTACTACTGCTATATATATATTTTTTGTTTATGGTTTTCTTGCTGGGCCTTGGCTCACGGGTGCTACGTGTTGCAGGTAAAGGCAAAGGGAAATTGGTCCAACCATGAGTTGGAGAGCTCTGAGGGCGGAGTGTACATTGTCAGGGCTCAGGTGGCATCACAGACTCAGGATGTTTCTACTTTGAGTTGGGATGGGTTCAGAGATCTGTTCAACTAGAAGTATTACAATGTTGCCATCAGGGCAACAAAGGAGAATGAGTTCATGGGATTCGTACAAGCAGCATGACTGTTACTGAGTATGCCCTAAAGTTTGATAGGCTAGCGAAGTTTGCACCAGACTTAGGGCCTAAAGATGCGGCCAGACAGGACAGGTTCATTCGAGGGCTTAATGCTATGATAGCCTGAGATGTAAGGTGTAAGGATCACATCAGTACCTGGGCAGACGACTTATGCCCAGGCTGTTGAGAAGGCTCTTACTGCTGAGGAGGCAAAGAATAAGATCTGGAGGGAGAATGTTGCGAGACGGGATGTTCGCAGGGCAGTGCCTCCATATACAGGGTTTGGTAGGGGCAAAGGCCCCAGTGATCTGAAGAGGAAGACCCCTGACACCTCGACCACTGTTGGTCCTTATAGGAGGGGTCGGGGTGTCCATGGTGGCCACCAGGGAAGCGGTGAAGCATGGAGGAGTTATCTAGAGTGCACAAAGTGCAAGAAGCTCCATCTGGGCGAATGCCGGGCCAAAGCTTGTTACTTGTGCGGGGTGCTTGGACACCTCAAGAAGGATTGCCCAACGACAAAGAATGAGGAACCATGGAAGGTGGACAACTTGACTCCAGCTCGGGTGTTCACCTTGACACAAGGAGAGATTGAGGCTAGTCCCTAGGTAGTGACAGGTCAGCTTTCTTGTGCTGACTCTTCATAGACTGTATTGAATGACTCTAGTGCTACACATTCGTTTGTTTTTAGTAAGGTAATTGATAGGTTGTGTAGACCTAGTGAGTACTATACCGCGAGGTTTGGGACTATATTGCCTACTGGGGAGCTGGTAGTTTCTAGGTAGATAGTAGGGAGTTATTAGTATATTTGATTGAGTTGAGTATGGATGATTTCGATATGATTTTAGGAATGGATTGGTTAGTAGATATGAGGCTACTATAGATTGTAGGAAGAAGATGGTGAATTTTGAGCCTAAGGGCAAGGACCCCTTTGTCTTTGTGGGTGCTATGCATGGACCCCACATTCCTATGACATCAACATTGAGGGCTAGGGACCTATTACAAGGAGGTTGTATAGGTTTTCTAGCTAGTGTGGTGGATACCACTAGAGTTATGCCAGTGGGAACGGGAGAGACTAGATTGGTATGTGAGTTATTGGATGTATTTCCTGAGGATTTACCAAGGCTGCTGCCGCACAAGGAGATTCAGTTCGTCATCGAGTTTGCGTTGGGTATAGAGCTAGTGTCGAGGGCACCATATAGAATGGATCTGGTAGAGTTAAAGGAGTTGAAGATACAATTACAAGAGCTTCTAGATTTAGGGTTTATCAGACCCAACTTCTTGCCATGTGGTGCTCCAGCTTTATTTGTGAAGAAGAAGGATGTGACTTTGAGAATGTGTATAGACTACAGGGATTTGAACAAGTTGACCATTAATAACAAGTACCTCTTACCAAGGATCGATGACCTATTCAATCAGCTTCATGGAAAGATGGTATTCTTAAAGATTGATCTTTGATCTGGGTATCACTAGCTGAGGATCAAGGACGAGGATATTCCGAAGATGGCATTTCGTACGAGGTATAGGCATTATGAGTTCTTGGTCATATCGTTCGGTTTGACCGATGGCCCAGCAGCGTTTATGGATTTGATGAACAGGGTGTTCAAGGACTACTTAGATCAATTTGTGATTGTCTTCATCGAAGACATCTTGGTTTACTCCAGTTCAGAGGCAGAGCATGAGCAACATCTCCGACAGGTATTACAGAGATTGAGAGAGCATCGGTTGTAAGATAAGTTTAAGAAGTGTGAGTTATGGCTACAAAGGTTTTAGGCTCGGGGATTCAAATCTAAGCGCTCGGGATGAATTCTACTACCCGGTTTAGTAGAATTCGAGATCCTGGAGGCTAGTATATGTTTCCAAAACATTTATTTGAATTAGAGATTGATAATTATCCATGGTTATTTCTGACTAGGATTATTGTTAAGGCTCAGGACTGAGGATCGTGCTTGGGACCACTCTTTATTTATCGCTCGGGATTCAAAGTAAGAAAACTGCACCCATGTGGTTGTGAACGTGACTGAGTTTCCTTGTAATTGAATGTATGTATTCTATGATTATATGGTTGTTATGCGTTATATGAAAGTACGACCTATGGGTACCGAGGCTGATGATAAGTGTACTGAACGCAACTCAGTCTAAGTGAGTCGAGATCAACTAGATTAATAGAGGGCTCGACCTAAGGGCGCTGACACTTGAACATTTGTGTTACTGATTCAGATGTATGCTTGTAAATACATGTTTACCGTTGTTTAGCTGTATGCTTGTACTCTGCTGAATAATTGAATTAGTTGGATTAAAGTTGATTGAATGCTACTACTGCTATATGTATTTGTTGTTTATGGTTTTATTGCTTGGCCTTGGCTCACGGCTGCTACGTGGTGCAGGTAAAGGCAAAGGGAAACTGGACCAAGCGGTAGAGTGTACATCGTCAGCTACTCGACCGCCACGGCCGAGGGAAAGTTACAGGGTTAGAGCTCTAAATTGTATTTTTCCATTAGACTAGCTTTTGTTGTATCAATTTTTTAGAGTTATATTTACCACATAAACCCTGTTTTTGGTATCAAACATTTGTCTTAATGAAAATTAACTGTTTATGATCAAAATCTTTCAACTTTAACCTATTAGTTGACTTTAGGATCACATTTATGTTCAAATGACTTGATTAGCAAGTCTTGCACTATTTTAAAATACGCAGTGTAACGGTCTTGGTTATCCAGTGCGTTACACTGTCAGTGGCTGTAGTTGAAGAAAACTGAAAAATAGAAAAATTGCTACTGCCGAGGCCAGCCTTATTTCAGGCCGCGGCCTGGGGGACAAAACGTAGTGGCCACGGCCAACAATGTCCCCGATCGTGGCCATAGCATGATTTTCTGGAAAATTGATGTTCTAGTGGCCGCAGCCGCCAATAAACACTGGCTCGGCCGGCGATCGATTTTTCCTTAATTTTTTTTTATTTTAAATGTATTTTTGAAAGGGATATAACATGGGTTAGGGTTAAATTTTTATAAAACTTTGGATTGCAAATTTTAGAGGCTACAACAACAGATAAGGAGAAAAGACATCAGCAATAACATTCTTCAATCTATTTTTTCTTTCTTCTCAAAACTCTTTTATTTTCATTGAATATTTATGTTTATAAATATGAATATGATTATTGAGTAGTTTTCTTTATAGTGAAGGGTTATTTCAAAACCCTAGATATGAGATCTTGAATGCATTGATGAATTTTATTTCTTCTATTCCCTTATATTAAATTGCTTCTATTTTTCTATTTGAATGTCATGGATCTTGTAAATTCTTGTTCAGAAAGCCTTTAACTAGGGTTTTGCATTATTCAACTATCATCTTAGGATTTCTATTCACCTAATAGTTTAGGATTCTACGTAGAGTGATAAATTATAATTAGGATATTGTGACAGGTATTTTAATTATGATGAAAAATAGATCCTAGGTTAAATGAATTGCATGCTTAATGAATTTGTTGTCTAGATTAATTTGTTTCCATAGAGTGTAATGCTTTAACTAGGTTAAATAGATCTCATGCTTAATGAGTTTATTTCTGGGTAAAAAGGGTTAATTAAGAGCGCTTAGCTTTAATTAAGTATAATAGGGAATCTGGGATAATTGACTGCTTAAGTGTTATCTGCGGGTTTAATAGTTTAATTGGGAATATGGAATATTATTCGTCATTGTTGATAGATTGATTGTCGAAGGTGGAGAGTAATTCTTGCTTATTTCTTTAATATCGTTATATCCTTAGTTATTTAATCTTTGATATTTATTTCATTTTATGTTTTCAGTTCTTAAAACTAAATTCCCTTTCTAATGTCAGTTTAGTACTTATTTTGAATAATAATTGGATCATAGTCCTCGTGGGTTCAACCCTTATTTATCTCTATACTAAAGTAGTTGATATAAGGAATTAATAAAATCAATAATTAAATTTGGTACGGCTAACGACATCCATCAAATTTTTGGTGCCGTTGCTGGGGACTATTTTATTTAATTTGTTATTAATTTTTTTTCCTTTTTACTAACTTGGTCTATTAGTTGTGGTTTATATTTTCAGGACTTTCATTGAATTTAGTTGGAGAGAGGGGGATGTATTATCAACAATTTATCAATTCATTCAATGTCTCACCACAAATAAATAAATATGGCCCACCATAGTGATCACATGAGCAAGATTCAGTCGAGCTAATGACATTGAACAAAGCATTTGCGGGAGTTTTTCTTACCATTTTCTATTTATTTTGCATTGATTTTTATTTATTTTGTGCCTTGAGGACAATGTTTATATTAAGTGTGTGGGAGGACAACTGTCGTATTCCATCTTATTTTTTTTGTTTTTAGTTTGTTTTTGTTTTTATTAGTTTTAATAAAGCATGGTTAAGTTGAAAGTAATTAGTCTATGATAAGATTTTTAGTTGTGATTGATATTGTTGACCGCGTTTTTGGCCAACGACGTGCAGACGTCAAAACGACAAAAAACCTTCAAGAGAAAAATAGGACATAGACAATTTTTATAGTAGTTCAGCCCCAATGTGTTGGTAATAGCCTAATCCACTTAGAGTTATGATTATGAATCTACACTCAAGATCAGATGAACCTGAGTCAACTGAGTTTCTTCAGTGCAGATGAAAAGAATACAATATTTCTCTCAAGATACAAATACTCTCTCAAGAAAATTAGAATCTGAAATCTCTCTATGATGCCATGAGCTTTGTATTTATAAGCCCAGGATCGTACAAATGCAATCCCTCATAATCGGGATCTTTATGTTATTCTTTCAATATTTAATTAATAATAACATCTAAAATACAACAATATGCGATTCTTTGGAATAATATGAGAGATTCCCGCGCAGGTATGACCGATTCTAGCTGAAGCCGTTACAGGGATCTTTTACATAGCACTGTTCTGTTTAGTCAGTCCACATCACACCCAGAAGGAAAACTGGAGGGCCAAAACACTTCACCAGTCGGCCACACCCTCACTGGTCAGCCAAGACAAGTGACTGGTCGGACAAGCACCTAACCGGTCGGACAAGCACCTGACTGGTCGGACATGCACATGACTGGTCGGACAAGCACATGACTGGTCGGTCAAGCACATGACTGGTCGGTCATGAAACTTGACTGGTCACTCAAAAATCTTCACCGGTCTACCGGATCACTCCTAAGCCAGATTACCCAGCCATTCCTTACCATTTGTCACTTCTATTGCCGCGTCATCGTTTTCAAATTTTGGGGATAACATTTGCCCCCAAGTTTATTATATGATATTCTCACATAATAAGCTTTTTTCTCCACTGCTTTCGGCACAATAATAAAAAATCTAACTGTATATTTTACCGCCTATGCAACAAACCACGATGCCATAGCAGACCACGATCACTGTAATTAACTGCTCCCAATCGTGGGGAGAAAATATACCCAAGGGAATTCCAAGAGTCTAAGAATAAGTGACAATTTCCACTTTTTCCCTTTAAATAGACCCACAAGTGCTCATAATCTCATAGGAAAAAAGAAGATAAAAAACCTCCCAAACTCTTCATCTTATTTCTTTTGGCCGTGCACCCCCAAAAGCTCTCCTCTTGGCCGAAAAGCTTCAAAGATTTCAAGAAGGCTCAATTTTCTTCAAGCAAAAACAAGCATTCCTCAAGAGATCAACACATTTGGGTAAGCTCTTCTTTCTCATCTCCATTTATGTTTTTTTTTTTCCTCAAACCTTAAGAAAAAATGTGTAGGCCGAAACCCACATAGGAAATACTCCCTTGAATTTTTTTTTTGAATCCTTGATGAATAATGTGTATTGTGGCTATTTTGATGTTGTTTAGGCTATGGGTAAATCAATTTTGTCTTCAATTTCATGAAAATTTGAAGAAAAATTAATTTTTCATCCCAAATTGCATATATGGGTATTTGATGAACAAATAGGATCTCTATAACTTCATATCAACCTTTCAAATCCCATATTTTGATCTTGTTGTTGTGTATTTTGAATGAGAAAAAGTGTTTGTGCACATGCCCTTTGAGATTCGGGTGTTCTCGAAAATGGTCTTTGAATTTTCTCATGACTAATGGAAAAATTAGGCCCCTCGGAACTAGATTTATTAGGGATGCTCATGTATGGCCGATCGGTCACACTTCAACATTCGGACATGCCCCTCCTACTCGGACTCAAGGGCACACCTACTCGGACATGCCCTTGGAAGCTCGGACATGGACGTCACCCGTGTGGATGCTCCTCCATTCGCTCGGACGTACACGCCAACCGATCGGGTACCACACGCCTCTGCTCGGACATACGCTTGCACCGATTGGACACAATGGATGTGTTTCCCTTAACTCAGACACGACCATGCAAACGCTCCTCAGAACAAAAGCAGAGCCCCTCGGATGCTCCACCAACCGCTTGGACAAAGGGGCCCAGCTCCTCGGACGCTTGCCAGCAACACCTTGAGTGCACCACTACTCGGACGTGCGCATACAAGGCCACCCGATCGGCCACCACCATCCGCCTAGACACTACGCGCGCCTGCTCGGATACCATGCGCGTCTGCTCAGACACCATGCGTGCCTGCTGAAGCTCTTCGGACTCGCACCTCGGCTCGGACGCCATTCAACTGCCCAGATGTGCACAACCGATCGGATGACACGCCCAGCCACTCGGGCACCACACGCCACCCGATCGGTTATGTGCACTGCTCGGACACATAAGTGTCCCCAAGCATTTTCGACATCAAAGTTTCTTTTTTCCTCATGCACGCTATATTTTTACACTTAGATAAATATTTTCTTAGTAGAAAAATAAATATTTTCCTGTTGAACTGATTGATTTATACTTGTTTGGTTACTCACCTCCCCATTTTTACTTTTTGTAGATGAATCGCTATGATTATAGGGGAGGTGACAACCATACAAATTCTGACACTTCCATTCCGCAATCAAGCGATACTCCTCAAAGTAGAGACTCTTCATCGAAGTCTCCGAGCAGTCGCACCCCCGAAGATCGCCTTCGCCGTCTCAAAAAGATCCTTCCCCGATCAACCTTATATTTCCTCCACGAAGAACAGTTTCTCAATCAACAGGCCGAACATTCAGAAATGAGGGTGAAGAAATCCAATAGACTTCCTTAGGACCGAGACCCCCAGGTGGCTCGCAGAGCGGCACAGAAAGTAGTGGAACACAGTGAAGCCCGAACTGCAGCTTCTTCAAGACCGCCTCGCCAGATGCAAAAACCCAGCAAGCCTCAGAGAAAAATCATTCAGAAATTTACGACCGAGATCCAACAATTAGCCGTTCAAAAACCAAGAAAAGAAGGAGAAGAAACACCCTCTTGGTTTACAGCCAAACCCTCCAAACTGAACCCTTGCATGTTCGACAAACACATTCAAGCCTCGGGCCTGAAAGGGGTTAACGTGATATGTCTGCGCCCTCATCAGAGAGCCAACAAGCCTGGTGGACCTTACTGTGCCTGGTCTAGGTACCACGTATTCACAGGAGCTACCATTCTGCTGCATCCTTTCTTTCGGTCAGTAGCGGACTACTTCAACGTCTCTCCTTTCCAGATTGCTCCCAATGGGAGTCAGGCATTGTTCGCTTTATACATTCTTTACTTCCTGCAAGGTTGGGATCCACCCACTCCTCATGAAGTGCATTATCTCTTTGACTTCAGGACTAACCCAAGCCACAAGAATACAGGTTTTTTCCACCTATTCCACAGGCATAAAGGGATCAAATACCTCCATGGTATCGCTCATAAGTCAAATCCCGGAAAATACTATACAAAGTATTTTCTGACTTCAAATATCAAAGCTAACAACTTAGCCTTTACACATGCGGGTCCATTTCACCAGCCCTTGCCTACCAAGGAAATGTGTTCCCGAGCAGAAGAATTGGCTAACATGTCCACCGAGGAGAAGAATGTAAAAGAGTTGGTTAACGTGGACAATCTTCAGATGGTGGGGCTGTTACCAAGTAACCAGAACATCCTAGTAGAAAGTACTACTGAGGAAGCGAATGCAACTGACCAGTCCAATGCTGACACTGAGGTAATGACCGATCAGTTCTCTCCCGGACCGTCTCCCTACTCTCGTAGACCAGGTGACCTTATCATTAGGGAACCCCTGCCAGAGGATCAATGTAGACATGTCATTCCCACTCAGCCTAGGAAATGAAAGACCATCCAACTTCATAGGGACTTCAGCTCATCATCTAATGAAGAGGATGACTTCCTTGATCAAATCCTAAACTCAGGTCTAGTAGTCATAGTGTGATGTTTGGTTTTAAATAAATTGGTTATACGGGATTTATAGAGTTGTCTGGTAGTAGTAAAGTATTTATCTACATATTGCTCCACTTTTTACTAACAAATCTTGTGTTTACTCTTTTGCAGATTCAGAGATGTTCAAGCAATTCACTACCCTTGCCCAAAAGATGAAATCTGGGGAGGGAAGTGGCTCAATTCCTCCAAACAAAGTCCCAAGGACAACCCCGACCAGCCAGGGAAGACAACCTGAGCAGCTCATCACGATCCCGCAGCTGACTCCCTCATCGATTTCTCCCTCTGCGAGTTTAACCCCCACTCGCTCGATTGGCTTAAGTGAGCCCCTTCACATCGCTGGCAACATTGGGAAGGAGTTGTTTGAGCAAACTCTTCATGATGCTTCAACCATTCAGAGCTTTGAATCTCTGCCTCGGCTCAGTGTTGAAGTTGTCCTGCAAAGGGGGCTCGCTCAAGTGATGAATGTAAGTATTTTATCACAAGGCAGTTTGTTATTAATCGTATTTACTTGTAGTAACTTCCTATTTTCCATGCAGTCGCTTATCACTATCAGCCATGCTCAGCATCGAGCAGTAGACTACGAGGAATTGGTCAAGGTCTTAAATGATCAGCTAGTGGAAGTCCAGACCAAAGTAGAGACTTTAACTTCCTGGAAAAGGATCTCAAATCCAAGGTTGAGCAGGCACAGAAGACCATTGCCAAGCGGGATGGCTCTCTTCGGGGGCTGGCTGATGAAAACCAGAAGCAACTTCAAATTAGCAAGACGTTGATTGATCAGGTATAGAAACTGACTCGCGAGAACGAGGAGCTGAAGCGAGAAAAGGAAGCCGATCTCGCTCGCTACGAGGAGATTTGTTTCAATTGCTTCTACCAGGTGTGGAAGTTGAACAAACCCCTCAACCTTGACTTTCTCATAGAGGAGGCCAAAATAGAATAGCTTGCCAAATGCGAGGCAAAGGTTGCTGAGGAGGCAGCTAATCCTGCTAGTACCACGCCTTTTTCTCCCACGCTATCATTCCGACCGGAAGAAGCCACTGATGCTGAGGAAGGTGTTGATCAACCTGAGTGACAACCCGACCAGGGAGCCCCATAGCCAACCAGTGAGCCTCCATCTGACCAGCTGACTCCTTACCAGACTAGTAGACATTTATTTTATATTTTTCTATTGAACTTTGCTCGTATGGCTGAGCTATTGGCATGAACACTTCACTTTCTTAGACTTGAATCATTTAAAAGTTTTATTACTTAGATGCCTTATATTTTCATATGAGTACTTAGTTTTCTAACTTAAAAATTCTAAACATTTCATAAGTTACTACTAAGCATGCTTTCTCACATTCTTATTGCTCTAACATTTTATGAGCATAGCATTTTGTTTACGCACGAATTGTTGTTCTTAACTTAAAATTTTGAAAAAATTCCAAGTTACTTAAGCTTTGTAAAACAAGTTAGCTTAACGGCCCTTTTGACTTCAAAGATTTACAAGTCAGCCTGAAAACAAATATCTTTGCTCGTGTTCTTATTGCTTGTGTTGAATTGTATACCAATATACCTTATGTGCCCCCCAAGTGATTGAGGGTTGAAAAATCCTTGATCACTTGCTACTTGACCGAATTTGTTCGAGCAGTTATTACTCGTGAAACACATTGAATATAAAGAGGATATTTTAGCAGTTAATCACTGCAAAAACATGTAACTATTTAAACGTTGGTCATTCATCTTATGGATATCGACCAGTTGAACACTACCCGGTCTTTCCTCCAGAAAACCTTTTTTGTTTTAAGATGTAATGACAGTTGAACACTGCCAAAGTAAGAATAATCAACACATATGCAAAATTTGTAGCAAGATTCGACCGCGCTGCGCGTGATCTCTTTTATTACTCGTAAAAAAAAATGACAAAGCATGTCTAATTACGAGTCTCAAACAAAATAAAATAGTTCAAAAATAACATGATTGGTTAGCAAATAACCAGTTCACAAACAAACTTAAATAACAAGTTAAACACTTGAGATAAAGCTACTACTCTGTAAGCAGTATTTATTGATCATATTTCCTCAAGTGTTCGCCATTCCAATAGTTCCTGATCAACTCTCCATTTAATTGAGAAAGTTTGTAAGTGTCGGGTGGTAAGACTTGCTCAATCTGATACGGTCCCTCCCAGTTTGGTCCTAGCACTCCAGCAGCTGGTTCTCTGATGAACACCTTTCTAAGGACCAAATCTCTGACCTGGAACTTTCGATATCTAACTTTGGAATTAAAATAACGGGCCACCTTTTGCTAATGGGCAGCAACTTTCAAGTTTGCCTTTTCTCGTCTCTCCTCAAGAAAATCCAAGGATTCAGCTAATAATTGGTGATTCTCCTCCTTGTCATACATGGTTCTCTGATGAGATGGTGGGTCTACTTCGACAGGAAACATGGCCTCATATCCATATGCCAAGGAAAAAGGGGTATGACCAGTTGCTGTCCGAGCAGTAGTCCTGTATGACCAAAGGACCTTTGGTAATTCTTCCACCCAAGCACCCTTAGCTCGCTCTAGACGCTTTTTTAGAGTATCCTTCAAAGTCTTATTTACGGCTTCAACTTGCCCATTGGCTTGCGGATGAGCTACCAAGGAGAAACTTTTCGTAATGCCATGCCTGGTGCAGAAATCAGTAAATAAGCCACTATCAAACTGAGTGCCGTTGTCAGAGACTATCTTCTTGGGCAGACCATAGCGACATATTATATTCTTAACCACAAAATCCAACACTTTCTTCGAGGTGATCGTTGCTAGTGGTTCGGCTTCGGTCCACTTGGTGAAATAATCCACAGAAATTACTGCAAACTGTACTCCTCCTTTCCCTTTGGGTAGTTTCTCGATCAGATCAATGCCCTATACTGCAAAAGGCCATGGGCTCTGCATTTTCTTCAAGACATTTGGAGGTGCCCTGGGTACTTTAGAAAATCTCTGGCATTTATCACACTTCTTCACATACTCCATGGAATCTTCATTCATTGTAGGCCAAAAAAATCCTTGCCGCAAAATCTTTTTAGTTAGACTCTTCCTCCAGCATGATCTCCACAGAACCCCTCGTGCACTTCGGTCAATAAGTTTTTTGACTGGTCGGGTGCAATGCATATTAGTAGTGGCAAAGGGTAACCTCTTCTATACAACACCCCATCCATCATAATATACCTAGCAGCCTGCCTCATAACTTTCTTAGCTTCATTATGATTATCTGGGAGGATTCCTTGCTCAAGGTAAGTAATGATGGGTGTCATCCAAGTGTCAACAATTGTGATAGGCATGGCTTCTTGTTCATTAATGCTCGGCTCTGCCAAGTATTCCACTGGTACTATATTCAAAGTTTCAGCATCTTTTGCACTAGCTAATTTTGCTAGAGCGTCTGCGTTAGAGTTCTGCTCCCGTGGTACCAGCTTAATAGTATACTCTTCGAATTACGCTAGCAGATCCTTGGTCTTATTCAAGTACGCCATCATGCGTAGGCCCCTAGCTTGATATTCCCCTAAGACTTGGTAGACCACCAATTGGAAATCACTGTTTACTTCAACTGACCGGGCACAAACATCTCTAGCCAAGCGCAAGCCTGCTAGGAGGGCTTCATACTCCGCCTCATTATTAGAAGCGTTAAATTCGAATCTTAATGCGCAGTGAATTCGGTGCTTCTCCGGCGTGACTAATATAATTCCTGCTCCCGAATGATGTTCGTTTGACAACCCATCAACAAAAAGTTGCCAAGTAGGAAGATCCTCTCTCTGCCCAGTCACACGCTCTTGCTGGTCGGGAATATCAGCAATCTTAGTACATTCAGCAATAAAATCCACGAAATCTTGTCCCTTAATGGCAGACCTCAGTTGGTATTTGATTTCGAATTAGCCCAATTCAACCGTCCATTTAAGTAGACGACCAGATGACTTTGGCTTCTGTAAGACTTGACGTAGGGGCTGGTCGGTAAGCACTTTAATGGGATGTGCCTAGAAATACGGTCACAATTTGCGGGATGCAAGTACCAAGCAATAGGCCAACTTCTCGATCACGGGATACCTGGACTCTGCTCCTATCAGTCGCTCGCTAACGTAGTACACCGGACGCTGCACTTTATCTTCTTCTCGATCTAGAGCAGGACTAACAGCATGCTCTATAACTGCTAGGTAAACAAAGAGGTCTTCCCCATCAACTAGTTTTGAAAGGGCAGGAGGTTGAGCCAAGTGTTCTTTTATGTCTTGAAAAGCTTGCTCACATTCTTCCATCCATTCATACTTCTTGCTTCCTCTAAGCAAGTTAAAAAACAGGACACATTTTTCCGTTGATTTAG
Source organism: Humulus lupulus (assembly GCF_963169125.1). Taxonomy (NCBI): domain Eukaryota; kingdom Viridiplantae; phylum Streptophyta; class Magnoliopsida; order Rosales; family Cannabaceae; genus Humulus; species Humulus lupulus. The sequence goes on from NC_084793.1 coordinate 208,242,273, forward strand.
AGATGAACCTGCTTAGAGCAACAATCCGCCCAGTCAAGCTTTGCATATCCTTAATTCTGGCTGGAGACTTCATTTCTGCGAGCGCCTTTATCTTCTCTGGATTTGCTTCTATTTCTCGCGAGTTAATAATGAACCCAAGAAATTTTCCAAATGAGCATTTGAGGGGGTTCAACTTCATGCTATATTTTCTCAATACTGCAAAGCATTCCTCCAAATCTCGTACATGTCCTTTAGCTTCATTTGACTTCACCAACATATCGTCTACATACACCTCCATGTTCTTGCCGATTAAGTCACGGAACATGCTATTCACTAAACGCTGGTAGGTGGCTCCCGCATTCTTCAAGCCGAATGGCATGACCTTATAACAGTACAGCCCTATGTCTGTTCGGAAACTGGTATGCTCCTCATCGGGAGGATGCATACTAATCTGGTTATACCCTGAGTAAGCGTCCATAAAGGACAAAGTTTCATGACTGGAGGTCACGTCCACCAACTGGTCTATTCTTGGCAAAGGAAAACAGTCCTTTGGACATGCTTTGTTCAGGTCAGTAAAGTCCACACAAGTCCTCCACTTTCCATTGGACCTGGGCACTAATACTGGGTTTGAAACCCAGGCGGGGTAATATGCCTCCCTTACAAACCCATTTTCCTTTAGCCGCTCCACCTCCTCCTCGAGAGCCTTTGCTCGATCCTTGTCAAGCAACCTTCTCTTTGACTGCACTGCTGGATAGCTTCCATCCACATTGAGCACGTGGATAATAACAGTTGGTGAGATACCCACCAAATCCTTGTGAGACCAGGCGAAGACATCTTGATTCCTCCGCAAAAATTCTACCAGCTGTGCTTTTACTTCAAACCTCAGCTTTTTTCCAACCTTGACCCCTCTGGTCGGGTCATTCTCATCTATTGGAACCTCCTCTAGTTCCTCGATAGGTCCCACCTCACTTTCATAATCCCCAAAGCGAGGATCAAAGTCCATTCCCTCGCTTTGGGCAACGCCCTATTTGGTGACTTCATCACCGGATGGGGCTTGTTGTTCACCTAAACCAAGAGTGCTTTCTTGGCCAAACTCTTCAAACATTCCTTCCTGATCGGCTACGACTGTAAAGCTTTGGTCGACATCCATCTCCTCTACCGCATCTCTATCTGCACATACAATCATGTTGTTTAACATTCTCTAGCTTTAGCCACCGAGGCATTATAACATTCTCTAGCTTCTCTCTGGTCTCCTCATACGCAACCTATGCCTGCACTAGTCGGGAATTTCATAGAAAGGTGCCATATAGAGACTACTGCATGAAAGGTTGTGAGTAGTGGTTGACCAGTGATCACATTATAGGCGGACAGGCAGTCGACTATCAAAAACTCTGTCATAACTGTCTCATGCTTGGGAGCATCCCCTGTTGTGACTGGTAACTTGATCGTTCCAGCCGGTGACGACCCTTCTCCAGTAAATCCATAAATGACTTGAGTGCATGGCTTCAAGTCATTGATAGATAGTTTCATCCTTTCAAAGGATGATTTGTAGATGATGTTCACAGAGCTCCCCGTGTCGACCAGGCATCTCTTCACCTTCATGTTTGCTATTTGGACTGTCACGACGAGAGGGTCATTATGAGGATATATCACGTGTCGTGCATCATCTTCAGTGAAAGTGAGGGACTCACTTTCATATCGTGGGTTCTTCGGAGGCCGCTCCTCTACAGTCATGACCTCGGATGTCGATGTTGCATCCAACTCATGCCGAAGGGTTCGAGCATATCTCTCCCTTGCTTTGTTGCTATCCCCAGCCAGATGTGGACCCCCACATATGGTGTCAAGAATGAAGTCAAAAGGCTCGGGTTGTAAGGGTGGAGACCGCTGTCACTTAAACCCAGGATTATTATTACTTCCCTCTCCTTGGGTCTTTTCTGCTCGATATTTTTTCAATTTCCCCAACCGGAGGAGAAATTCGATCTCATCCTTGAGATGATTGCATTCATTCATGTCGTGACGATAGTCTCCATGGAAACGACAGAACTTATTCAAATCTCTCTTACTTATCTCCTTCTTGATGGGTGGGGGTTTCCGGTAGGGGACCTCCTGATGACTCGCGAGATATATCTCCACTCGGCTGGCCGAAAGAGTGGTGTAATTGGTGAACCGAGGTTCATACTTAGTTGCTTGTCGTTTGGTCCCGACTTAGCCTTTTTTTCATTGTGGCGGTCAGACCCATTATTTCCACGTTTCTTACCACCACTCTGATCATTTCCGCCATTCTTGGGAGGATCAGTTGATTCGCTCGGATTGTTCAGGCCCTTCTCTCCCTTTTCAATTGCGTCATCCAATTTCATATATTTGTCTGCCGTGTCAAGAAATTGTTGTAACGTCGAAATCGGGTTGCGATGAATACTGTCCCATAAAGGACTCCGATAGATTATGCCAGAAGAAATGGCCACCATCTTCCCCTCATCTCCAACCGCAGTTGCTCGGGTTGCTTCTCTCATGAACCTTTGTATGTAGTTTTTGAGAGATTCATCTTTCCCTTGTTTAATATCTGCCAAGTGATTGGCATAAACTGGAGGGGTCCGAGCAGCGCTGAAATGCCTACAAAACTCTTTCCTGAAACTTTCCCAAGAAGTGATGGAGTTTGGCTTAAATTTCCAATACCACTCTTGGGCAGTGTCGGATAATGTAGTGGGGAAAAATCTGCACCGATAGTCATCACTCACTCCGAGCAGCTCCATTTGGTCATCGAATTTCCCCACATGCCTTATCGGATATGCCTTTTTAGTATAAACTGGCAGTACCGGTGCTTTATACTTCGCTGGTGGCTGGGCTACTCTAATTCGAGCACAGAATGGGCTGCCACTCCTGTGGTCTACTGGATCGATTGCAGAAGGTTGTTTTGACAGACCTTGAACTGCTGTCGTTAGAGCATCAAGATGGGCTTGGATGCCTGGGGCCACTATTGGGGGCTCAAGTTCTGGACCACCTGGTCGGGCGCTTCTATCTGGCGCACTATCATCAAGTATTTCAACTTGACTGGTAGGCCGGTTCGGATCTCACCCTTCGACTGGGACGGTCCTTCTTCTGTCGGCAATGACATCTCTTAGATCCTTCTGAGAGGTATGCCTTCCTAACCGATCAAACACCATGTTCCGAGATTTTTTGGAAGGCCTGCCATGCGGGACATGCTCCTTGCCACTGCGCTACTGGTTGGGATGCAGTGGTGGCCTTCCTGTCTGTACTGGGGGGTCTTTTCCTCCTCGCTGGTTGTTGTCATTCTTTTCCTTCGACTGGTCAGTGTGATGACTATCAGCTTCATCACGACCATGCCCATCCTTGAAATGCGAAGTTTCTTTTCCTCAAGGAGCTCTGTTTTTCTCCTGCTCAGGTGGAGTTTTCTTACTGCCAGACTTGTGACTTCCAGATCTGGAAGTCTCTGATCGGTGGCTCCTTGAGGGGGTTCTGGAGTTCCCCCTTTGGGTTGAGGCAGTGCCCGATTGGATCCCATCTTCTTCCCGACCAGGTGGGTTACTACCGCTTCTATTTGGTCCTCGAGAATTGGGTCTATCAGTGTTTTTTCGACCAGCTTCTGTGGTCCTTGCTCCTTGGGTGGCTGCTCCTCGTGCTGCAGCCTGGGCATTGGCCTGGGCCAGCTATGTAGCTGCCTCCAGAGCGAGTGCAGCCTCGTGATGTCTCCTATCAGCCTCCTTCTGCCGTCACCTAATCTCTACACTCCTGGCATCCATCTCCCATCTTTGCTGCTCAAATGCAGCCTTCTGTCTGGCCATTTCTTCAGCGAATGACTCCTGTCGGGCGTTGAATTGTGTCATTTCCTCTTGGAAAGCCCCCATGGCTTCCTGGAGTTGTTCAACCTCTGGAGCCACATCCTCGAGCAGAACTCTAGGCTCAGTCTCATGGTCTTGAGGACCAGGAACTTCTGATCTAGTAGGCTCTTTAGAAGAACCTGGCTTCTTGGAGGCCACATTGGTGTTCTTAGGCGCCATAATGATACAGTGATTGTCTGTTTTTCTCTTCAGGATCTCAATGAAAGCACCAAGATGTTGACCGCGTTTTTGGCCAACGACGTGTAGACATCAAAACGACAAAAAACCTTCAAGAGAAAAATATGACACAGACAATTTTTATAGTGGTTCAGCCCCAATGTGTTGGTAATAGCCTAATCCACATAGAGTTATGGTTATGAATCTACACTCAAGATCAGATGAACCTAAGTCAACTGACTTTCTTCAATGCGGATGAAAAGAATACAATATTTCTCTCAAGATACAAATACTCTCTCAAGAAAATTAGAATCTGAAATCTCTCTATTATGCCATGAGCTTTGTATTTATAAGCCCAGGATCGTACAAATGCAATCCCTCATAATCAGGATCTTTATGTTATTCTTTCTAAAATTCCGTTTTTAATAATTACCAGATTAATTAAACAGAGTATTAATTAAAATGCGGAATGGTAATTAGATGTTTACACAAAAAGCAATTCTGTCGGGACAGAATCCGAACTTGTCACGACAGAACTGAACACAAAAATTAAACAGTGCAAAAAATTAAAGAACACAGTGAATTTTTACAAGGTTCAGAAACCCTTTCGGATATCCTACTCCTTGAGGCCACGCCCAGAGAATAAACCAATTAGTAAAGAAACAAAGTGTACAAAAGCATTGACTTAAACAATGTAAGACTCCCTCTTAAACTATTGCCGCAATCTTGTTGTACTCTTCTCTACGAATCTGGTTTGATGAAACGCTGATTCTCTTGAACTCCCTTCAAAGAACAGCGAGTGCTCACTTCCTCCCGAAGTGAGACTTAGATCGAATCCTCTCCCGAAGATCCTTATGAACACGTTCACAATAGACACTATCTGTATACAATGGACCAGATAGATATCCACAAGTACACTCAGCACTCTCACAAAGATTAAGGTGAACAAACTTAATCTCTACAAATAAACACACTCTTCAAAATAGCATAACAATTACAAATATTCAAAATAGAAGAGGTGAAAAATCCAAAGGCCTTGGCAAGGTATTTATAGGAAGGGAAATCGTCCAAGGCCATGATTTTCTGGTATCTTTGAAATCAATTTGCGAATTCCTTTGATTTAGGAAAACAGCCAGCCAGATGGATTCTGAGTCGACAGAAAAGGAAACTGATGAGTCAGCAACGTGATCCGTTTGATCTGGCAGAACGAACATGGTCATTTCTCTTGACCATGTTCATTTTCGACACCTTCTTTATTTCCAGGATAACCATAATCCCATATAATCCCTGAAAATAATCTCAAGATATTTGCACAAATATATTGTTACCAAAAATTGATTATTTGAGATAAAAAAGGTAACAAATATATTCACATGTAGAGATCTTTTCACATTACAAAATCAGCTGAGAATATTGCCAAATAAAACCGAAAATCAATATGGAGATACTACTGATTTTCCTTAATAACTTTAAAATATTTTGTCTAAAATAAAGTTAGCCAAAAAAGGACTTTACAATCTCCCCCTTTGGCAACTTGATAGACAAAAATATTTTAAGAGTTTATTTTGAAAGATCCTACAAAGGCAAAAGATCCTGCAAAGACAAACCAGATTAAAGCAAATAGTAATGTTACATTACTCCCCCTGCGAAAAGCATCTCAAAAGTAACAAGGATCAAAACATAAAACAAGATAAACCGATCAAAATGAACCTTTTACTCCCCCTTGTTGTCTATCAATAAGCCAACGGAGTAAAACCAACACAAAACACAATCCAAAGAGTCAAACTACTACTCCCCCTCTTTGTCTAAAAAAAAAACAAAAGACAATGACAACACAATTTTTCAAGCCTTCTTTGTGTGACCGAGACGGTTGTTACCAATGGGAAATGCATGTACTCCACTGCCTCGAGTTTTCACCATAGATGCAACAAGCAAAAACAAAGAGAATTTTTTTTTTTTTTTTTTTAAAAAGAATTAGAAAATGAGTCTCTTTTTGACCGAAAATAAAGAGAAGAAAATGACACTTAGGGATTTGATTTTATTCCTTTTCAAGACAAAATTATTGAATTGATATCCCAAAGAAAAGAAAACTTTGCACAGTCAAGGAAAATAAACCAAAAATAGAAACTTTTGATGTCAAATAATATAATAAGTGACAAAAACAATCAAGATACAACTTACCCTTTTTGACACACGCAGATTTGATTTCCCTCAAAAAGAAATATATATATATTATTTTTTTTATTATTTTAAGTAGTAAAAACGAATGTACCCAAAAAAATAAAAATATCCCATTTTGATTAGTGCCCAATGTCTTCGTGCCCTTGCATGTGGAGAAAGAAACAATCATTATATCAAAACACATCTTTACTATAAGGTTTAGAAAATATATTTAATATAAATCATGCTTTTAATTTTCAAAATAAAATATCACAAAACATTTATTCCAATCACAAAAAAAAATATTTCACTCAGATCAATCAGTGTGTATGAGACTTACATATGTTGCCCAACAGTATATCTCAAGCATTTGTGTGTGATTGTGAAAGCAGAGATCATTGCCCTGTATGGCAATTTTTAGCCTTTTTCAGGGACATTGCCCTATGTGGCAATTATTAGCCTTTTTCTCAATGAGTAACCAAATTAGATGCTTTCACACTACACTGAAGGCTTGTTTTTAACAGTGGTAGAGTATCTTCTACATAATTTTTAGTTACATAGTTCCAACTTACTCAAGGTTAAGTAATTTACACAACAGTGTAGGTAGCTCTATTCTAAGATGGAGCTTGAAATATTTTTCGAGGAACAAAAGCTCACACACAAAACCACAGATTGAATTGAAGAAATATTAATTGGAGGGACTATTTGTTTTTTAATTTTATTTTGAAGAAAAATAGCATGAATTATATTAACTATAATTTCTAACCTGAAGTAAAAAATATATTTTGACATAATGATTGAAACTTTTTCGATGAGCAAGGACAAGGAGACATCACACAACTTTTTCAAGCACAGGGATAAGGTACAGCACAAAACAAATTAATTGGGACAAACCCCCAAGGATTTCCTGAGGGAATCAAACCTGACTGTATCAAGGGCTTTTGTAAAAATATCTGCAATCTGTTTGTCACACTTAGTATATTCTAAGACCAAAGTTTTATTTTCAACAAGATCCTCAGTGTGTCGAGACACATCATCAACACAAAAACATTTTTCATGAGAAATTTTCAAATGTTTTCCCAATCGACCTGGTTCACATTTACCAAAAGAATATTTACTTAAAATCGGTAAATCATGAACATGACTCATACATCCAATTTTTCTCAAATTTTCACAATCCACATGATCATATTTTTCATGACACAAATTAGTATCACTCCTTGTAATTGTGTGACAATTGTGTGATTGAGATAATGTGTAACAATTATCGACAGATTTATAACCCTTCAAAACACAATTTCCATCTTGATCAAGCACAAAACAATTATCAAGAGAAAAATTTACAAACAAGTCTTGGTCACAAATTTGACTTATACTAATTAGATTAGTATTAAGTCCATCAACCAAAAGAACATTTTGCAACTTTGGTAGTCCTTCAGAATTTAGAGTGCCACTACCAAGTACCTTACAAGACTTACCATCTCCAAATGTGACTTCCCCATTTTTCAAAGTCTTGAAGTCAGTCAGTATGCTTTTGTTACCTGTCATATGCCTTGAACAACCACTATCAAAAAACCAAGAGTTAGAAGCACATGTTCTAAGACAAGTAAAGGCAGCAAGACATTTGAATTTATTTTTCTTCACCCAAACTTTCTTAGGTGGAGACCTCTTCTTCAAGGGCATTTGTCTCAAATTACCATGATGATTAAAGAAATTTTTGTGAAGAAAATTCATCAAGGTAAAACATTTAGGTCGAATATGACCTTTCACTCCATAGAAATTGCAAATTGGAATAAAATGACCAGATTTTTTATTCTCGAGAACTTTGTTATTGTTTGTCATCAAACGATTATCTGAACATACTTTCAACCATTGATCATACATGTTTTTGTATGATTCTTTCAAAGAATCCTCATCCAAATCAGATTCATTTGAATCACCATGGGAACCCTCATCTGTTGAAATAGTATTATTTAAACAAACAAGATTCTCATTCACCTGCACAGAAGGAGGTAAGCAAGAAAAAACAGAAGTTAAGGCAAGATTAGACTTTTCTTCCTCATCACTACTTTCAGAGTCTTGGTCACTCCAAGTGACTGCCATGACCTTCTTATTTTTCTTTAAGGTATTGGCACATTCAGCTTGAATATGTCCAAAACCTTCACACTCCCTGCATTGAATACCTTTTTTATTAGTAGATTCAAAAGGTTTTGAAAAATTATTACCTTTGGAGGATTTAGACATGTTTTTCTTGTTACCAATTTTTTTTATAAACTTCTTAAATTTTTCCGACAACAAGATCATTTCATCATCATCTTCCTCATCTGAGCTTTCCATTTTCTTATTGGAAGATTTCAAGGAAATCGATTTCTCCTTCACGGCAATTGGTTTCTCTTGGCGGATCTTTTGATTAAGTTCAAAAGTTCGAAGAGATCCCATCAATTCCTCAACTTTCAAGGTGTCAAGGTTCTTTACCTCCTCAATGGCTGTGATCTTGGATTGAAACCTGTCAGGAAGAGATCTAACAATTTTCCTAACCAAAACAGAGTCAGACAACTTTTCTCCTAAAGCAAAATATTCATTAGCAATGTCAGACAATTCTTCATAAAACTCAGTGAGGGTTTCTTTTTCAGACATGCGAAGGTTTTCAAATCTTGTGGTCAACATTACAAGCCTAGATCGCTTAACATCAGTGGTTCCTTCAAATTGAGTTTGAAGGATTCCCCAAGCATCTTTGGCAGACTCACAAGATGAAATCAATTTTATATAACTCTCACCAACACCATTAAAAATTGCATGTAAAGCTTTATTATTATAAATTGACAATTTATCTTCTTCATTAGACCATTCAAGTTCAGATTTTACCTGTGTCTTACCAGATTTCGAATTTATCTCGACAGGTGGTGTCCAACCAGATAATATTGATCTCCAAGCCCTTTCATCAAGGGATTTGATAAAGGCTTTCATCCTTACTTTCCAGTATGGATAATTTGTATCATTCAGCAATGGAGGGCGAGTTATAGATTTACCTTCTGCAAAGATAGACATTTCACAAGGCACAAAACAAACGGAAAAATACAAGATCGCACTAAGAGTTTAGTGACCCGCTCTGATACTAATTGAAATTTCGTTTTTAATAATTACCAGATTAATTAAACAGAGTATTAATTAAAATGCGGAATGGTAATTAGATGTTTACACAAAAAGCAATTCTGTCGGGACAGAATCCGAACTTGTCACGACAGAACTGAACACAAAAATTAAACAGTGCAAAAAATTAAAGAACACAGTGAATTTTTACAAGGTTCAGAAACCCTTTCGGATATCCTACTCCTTGAGGCCACGCCCAGAGAATAAACCAATTAGTAAAGAAACAAAGTGTACAAAAGCATTGACTTAAACAATGTAAGACTCCCTCTTAAACTATTGCCGCAATCTTGTTGTACTCTTCTCTACGAATCTGGTTTGATGAAACGCTGATTCTCTTGAACTCCCTTCAAAGAACAGCGAGTGCTCACTTCCTCCCGAAGTGAGACTTAGATCGAATCCTCTCCCGAAGATCCTTATGAACACGTTCACAATAGACACTATCTGTATACAATGGACTAGATAGATATCCACAAGTACACTCAGCACTCTCACAAAGATTAAGGTGAACAAACCTAATCTCTACAAATAAACACACTCTTCAAAATAGCATAACAATTACAAATATTCAAAATAGAAGAGGTGAAAAATCCAAAGGCCTTGGCAAGGTATTTATAGGAAGGGAAATCGTCCAAGGCCATGATTTTCTGGTATCTTTGAAATCAATTTGCGAATTCCTTTGATTTAGGAAAACAGCCAGCCAGATGGATTCTGAGTCGACAGAAAAGGAAACTGATGAGTCAGCAACGTGATCCGTTTGATCTGGCAGAACGAACATGGTCATTTCTCTTGACCATGTTCATTTTCGACACCTTCTTTATTTCCAGGATAACCATAATCCCATATAATCCCTGAAAATAATCTCAAGATATTTGCACAAATATATTGTTACCAAAAATTGATTATTTGAGATAAAAAAAGGTAACAAATATATTCACATGTAGAGATCTTTTCACATTACAAAATCAGCTGAGAATATTGCCAAATAAAACCGAAAATCAATATGGAGATACTACTGATTTTCCTTAATAACTTTAAAATATTTTGTCTAAAATAAAGTTAGCCAAAAAAGGACTTTACACTTTCAATATTTAATTAATAATAACTTCTAAAATACAACAATATGCGATTCTTTGGGATAATATGAGAGATTCCCGCGCAAGTATGACCGATTCTAGCTGAAGCCGTTACTGGGATCTTTTGTGTAGCACTGTTCTGTTTAGTCGGTCCACATCACACCCAGAAGGAAAATTTGAGGGCCAAAACACTTCACCGGTCGGCCACACCCTCACTGGTCAACTAAGACAAGTGACTGGTCGGCCAAACACATGTCTGGTCGGACAAGCTCCTGACCGGTCGGACAAGCACCTGACCGGTCGGACAAGCACCTGACTAGTCGAACAAGCACATGACTGGTCGGACAAGCACATGACTAGTCGGACAAGCACATGACTGGTCGGACATGACACTTGACTAGTCAGTCAAATATCTTCACCGGTCTACCGGATCACTCCTAAGCCAGATTACCCAGCCATTCCTTGCCATTTGTCACTTCTATTGCCACGTCATCGTTTTCAAATTTTGGGGATAACAGATATGATTTTAGGAGAATGATAGATTTTTCATGAATTGTGTGCTTGACTTTTGTTTTGATTGCTACTTAGATTTGATTCTTAATTTTTATATTTACACATGATTGGATTTACTAAGTTGCTAATACTTAAAAGAGATTTATGCATGCTAAGATAATATTTTTGTTTATTTTTAACCACTCTAGAACTTATTTGATAATTATTTGAGGCGAAATTTATAAGTTACATAAGATTAAGGATATGATTTAGGCAATTTCTTTGGACCGATTGAGTCTTTCAAACCTACCTTATTTATTTATTCCCTAGTTACCAATTTTGAGCTTTATTGCTATCCTTTTGTTTTTCTTCTTGAACCCTTATACACAAGCCTTATGGAAAAATAATGATATATCCTTATCTTTAAACCCCTAGCACAATAGATATAATGCTTGATTGTTTATAAAATTCCCTATTCCTCTAGAAAAAAAAAAGTTTGCAAGATGAAAAAAAAAAAGAAAAAAAATACTTGCAACAATTCTAGTGTGGGGGAAATAGTGAGATTTATGTTTGAAAAAAAAAAAAAAAGAGAAAAGTAAACATTTTGTAAATTGTTAGGGAATATTTGTAAGGGTTAAAACTAGAAGAAATTGTATGCTATGGTGTGATTTGAACCTAAATTGTCTTTCTCATCTACCTTTAACCTTAGCCATACATTATAAGCATAATAAGTCTCATTGATCATTTGATTATGTGTGCTTACATTAGTGGAGAACGATTTGATAATAAGTCTATGGAGTGGATATTCTTAATAATAAATCAATATATTTGAGACACTTTTAATTAGTTTTGGCATGTATAAATTGATTTAGGTGCAAGTAATATAGTGAATTTAATTGTGCACACACATACAATAATTGGGTTTAAGAGGTAATCATACTGAAGTTGAAATTCTAAGGATTGTGAATCTAGATTTTTCTTTGAATTATATATTTATGCAATCTTTGAGACGAAAATTATTTTTGACAAGACCATCACTTTATATTTTTATTGTTTATGTGTTTAGTTTAGTTTTAGCTTTTGTGTTTGCTAAGGGACTATCAAAATCTAAGTGTGGGGAAATTTGATAAGTTCAATTTTGATAAAATATTTTTAATTTCTTTAGGCTTAGAAATTGTTAGTATTTAATTATTTTAATGATTTTAATTTTGTTTTTGGTATTTTGTGATTTTTGGTTGAAAAAGAATTTTAAGAGTAAAAATACACATTTATTAATATAAAAATAAATTAAGTTTGAATTAATATTTATGAATTTAATTAAATATATTTTTTATTTGGAAATATTTAATTTTGAATTGATTTATTTTGTTTTTATAGGAAATTGTGTATTATTATGAAGAAAATAAAGAATTGAAATGTGAACAAAAGTTTGAGATAGAACTGGAGCTGAAACTTCACGAGCGCTTTTGAGATTGTTCCAGCCATATTTAGGAAATTATTCAAGAAATAGAAGTTGTATATATTTTTCTAAGCTTTTCAAACCGTCCAAATTTAAGTTATATCGAGTGAGATATTGCCAAAATAAGATTAGCTACGTGAGAAAATTCAATTTCTTTATGAATAAGAAAATATTAGATTCAAACTCCAATTTTTTAACCAACAAGCAGATCTTTTTACTCCAAATTCGAAAATTGGAGATATCATAATAATATTAAAAGAAAATTAATATTATTAGTTTAAGTTTTAAATTTTAGTTTGATTAGTTATTGTTATTATGAGACTATTATAAATAGAGGTCTATCTCTATTTGAAAACACACTCTCTATTCTCTCTTTTAGAGAGACATTCTCTTCTACTATTTTTCTTTTAGTCATTTTAGTTTTTATTTATCGTTGTGCTTATTGTTAAGGGTGATTTCAAAGCCCTAAATATGATTTATTGGTTTTAATAATTTTCATTGTTCTTTTATTCCCTTGTATTAAATTGCTTCTATTTTTCTAATTGAATGTTATGAATCTTGTGAGACCTTGTTAGGTGGCCAACCAACTAGAGTTTTTCATTATTCTACAATCATCTAAGGATTGCTATTCACCTAATAGTTTAGGATTCTAAGTAGAAGTGATAAATTGCAATTAAGGTATTGTGACAGGTATTTTAATTGTGATGAAAAATAGAACCTAGGTTAAATGAATTGCATGCTTAATGAATTTGTTGCCTAGATTAAACTGTTTCCACAGAGTGTAATGCTTTTCCTGGGTTAAATAGATCGCATGTTTAATGGGTTTATTGCTTGGTAAACAGGGTTAATTAAGACCGCTTATGTAGCGACCCAAATTTGCTAATAAGGCTTAGGGACTTGATTAGCGTGCCGGGAGGGAAATAATTGATTTACTAATGTTAATATGTGAATTTGGTGATTATGTGATTAGAAATGCATGTGTTAGGTGAATTAAATATACATGTGAGCCCCATTTGGCTATTAGGGGCATATTTGTAATTTTAGCCTGTTGAGGGCATAAATGTAATATTTGTGTATATTGTGATTGATACCACGAGCGAGTGGAGATATATTTGTGATGCACGATCCGAGATGGTCCTAGGGAGAAATTTAGTTAAATAGTCACAACGGGGTTGAATACCCGGCTCGGGAGAAGCCTGGGGTATTTTGGGAATGTTATATGTGTTCGAGAATTAACGAGTAACAGATAGTAATTTAGCAATGATTTGGACACGTCAGGATTAAACGGGGATTTATAGGAACACTCGAGGAATTAGCGGGACTTGGCAATTGACAAAATTTCCCTTGGTAGCACTTGAGGATTTAGATAGTCTTAAGGGAAATTTTAGAGTTTTGGCAAGGGATGGGCTTAGACTCCTTTGACTACTAGGACACTAGATGGAGTTAGCAGGAAAAGAAAAACAGAAGGAATTCCAACTCTCTCTCTCTATCTCACGGTTCTCTCTCCCTCTCATGATGCTTGAGGAATTTGAAGAAACTTGAGGGTCTTAGGCTGAAGAATTAAGGGATCTTACTTGCTGTGTTTTAGGGAAACAATTCAGGGGAGGAGATACCACAGAGGTAAGGGTTAAATCTAACTTGTTTTATTGAATTTTGCTGTTGAATTATGCTATAGAGGGGAAGCTTGCAAGAGAGTGAGTTTGATTTGAATTTTTAGTGTAAGTGAGGATTGGGGAGCTGCTCTTAAGTGGATATGATGTCTAGGTTGTATGGATAAGGAATCCATGCTCAATTCTGGGTTTAATTGGTGTTTGGGGGGTGAGAATTTATGGGTTAGGTTTGGAGAAATATGTTGAATAAATGGTGATTTTCTGGGTTTGGAGGCTTGAGCCACGACCCTGTTGTTCAGGCGCCGCGACCCGTGTGTGTCGAAGAGGCTGGAAAATCCCTATTAGCCTAGGCGCGCCGTGGTGCAAGGTATAGTGCGCCGAGGCCCGTGTCCCTCAACAGAGAGGCATTTTGCCTATTACTTGAGTGCGCTGCAGGGGAAGACAGTGTTCTCTAAGATTGATCTTCGGTCAGGCTACCACCAGGTAAGGATTAAAGAGGAGGACATACCAAAGATCGTTTTCCGCATAAAGTATGGACATTATGAATTCCTGGTTATGTCCTTTGGATTAACCAATGCCCAAACAACCTTTATGGACACGATGAATAAGGTCTTCAAGGATTATCTGGACAAGTTTGTGATCGAATTCAGTGATGACATACTGGTGTACTCTCAGTCAGAGACAGAGCACGAGTAGCATCTACACCTGGTATTACAGCAGTTGAAGGAGCATAGCTTATATGCTAAGTTCAGCAAGTGTGAGTTTTGGATACCTCAAGTAACATTTCTGGGTCATATTGTTAGTAAGGAGGGGATTCTAGTTGACCCGAGTAAGATTGAGACGGTGAGGGATTGGCCAAGGCCGAGTAGTGTACCAGAGGTTAGGAGCTTTCTGGGATTGGCAGGGTACTATCGACGGTTCTTCGAGGGATTCTCCAGGATAGCTACACCATCAAAAGAATTGACGCGTAAGAAGACTAGGTATTTATGGACAAACATGTGTGAGAACAGTTTCAAGGAATTGAAGCGGCGACTGATCATTGCTCCAGTATTGAGTCTGTCATCAGACAATGAGAAATTTGTAGTCTAATATGATGCTTCCAGATAGGGTTTGGGGTGTGTACTGATGCAAGCCGGAAAGGTAATAGTCTATGCATCGAGGCAGCTAAAGGAATACGAGCAGATGTATCCCACACATGATCTGGAATTGGTAGTGGTGGTATTTTCACTTAAGGCTTGGAGACATTATTTATATGGCGAGAAGTGCAAAATATACACCGACCAAAAGAGTTTGAAGTACTTCTTTACTCAAAAGGATATGAATATGCGCCAGAGACGTTGGCTAGAATTGGTAAAAGATTACAATTGTGATATTTTATACCACCCTGGAAAGGCCAATGTGGGAGTCGATGCGCTAAGTCGGAAGGGCCCAGGACAGTTGTTCAGTTCGAGGCATATATCAGGTAAGTTAGCTGAAGAGATGACTAGAGCATGTTTAGAGTTGGTGGTTGGTCAGTTAGCCAAGATCATTCTTCAGTCTACACTCCTTGAGAGGATCAAGGAGGCGCAGCGAGAGGATCCCCAGTTAAGAGATCACAAAGAGGGTTTCTTAGCCCGAGTGTCTGAAGACTTCTCTATTTAGGAGATGGGATTACTAAAGTACAAAAGCCGGATTTGTGTTCCGATGGATTCCAGTATCAGGCGAGAGATCTTGGATGAGTCTCATACCACACCCTATTCTTTATATCTAGGTACGATGAAGATGTACCAAGATTTAAGAACTCTGTATTGGTGGCTGGGAATGAAGAAGGATGTGGTGGATTATGTGGCCAAGTGTTTGACTTATCAGCAAGTAAAGGCTGAACATTAGAGGCCAGCAGGGTTGTTGCAACCTCTAGGGATTCCGAAGTGGAAATGGGAGGATATCACCATGAACTTTGTGGTTGGATTACCGAAGACCGTGGGACAACATGATTCAGTGTGGGTGATTGTGGACAGGTATACCAAATCCACCCACTTTTTACCTGTTAGGACAACTTATACTATGGAGCAGTATGCTGAATTATATGTGAAAGAAAATTTGCGACTGCATGGGGATTCGAGGTCGATAGTATCCGATAGGGACCACCTTCACCTCCAAGTTTTGGGAAAGCCTGTAGAAGGCTATGGGTACACAGTTGCGGTTTACTACCGCTTATCATCCTCAGACGGATGGATAGTCTGAGAGGACGATTCAGATACTAGAGGATATGTTACGAGTGTGTGTGCTTGATTTTGGGGGATCTTGGAGTAAGCATCTATCTTTGATTGAGTTTTCATACAATAATAGTTATTAGGCGACTATGGGAGTGGCTCCGTATGAGATGTTATATGGGAGAAAGTGCATATCACCTATCCATTGGGATGAGATGGGTGAGATGAGATATATAGGTCCTGAGGTTGTTTAGAGGACCAATGGGGCAATTGAGAAGATTAGAGCTCGAACGCACGCATCCTAGAGTCGGCAGAAGAGTTACTCAGACTTGAGACGCATGAGCATAGAGTTTCAAGTCGGTGACCATGTATTTCTCAGATTTTCTCCCTTGAGAAGGGTAAAACGGTTTTGTGTACAGGGCAAGCTGAGACCTAGGTTTGTTGGCTCCTTTGAGATTTTGGAACAGGTTGGAGAGGTAGCTAACAAATTAGCGGTGCCTCTAGCTCTATCAAGGGTTCACAATGTGTTTCATGTATCCATGCTCCGGAAGTATGTATCAGATTCTACACACATGCTGAGTTATGAGAACTTGGAGCTGGATCAGGATTTATCGTATGAAGAGAAGCCGGTTCAGATTCTTGACCGAAAGGATAAAGTCTTATGGAGCAAGACCATCGCCTTAGTGAAAGTGCTGTGGAGGAACAACAAAGTGGAAGAGGCGACTTGGGAACTTGAGACAGATATGCGGGATTGGTATCTCGAGTTATTTAGGTAATTTCGAGGACGAAATTTCTCTAAGAAGGGGATAGTTGTAGCGACCCAAATTTGCTAATAAGGCTTAGGGCCTTAATTAGCATGCCAGGAGGGTAATAATTGATTTAATTATGTTAATATGTGAGTTTGGTGATTATGTGATTAGAAAGGCATGTTTAGGTGAATTAAATATACACATGAGCCTCATTTGGCTATTAGGGGCATATTTGTAATTTTAGCCCGTTGAGGGCATAAATGTAATATTTGTGTATATTGAGATTGATACCACGAGTGAGTGGTGATATATTTGTGATGCACAATCAGAGAAGGTCCTAGGGAGCAGTTTAGTTAAATAGTCACAACGGGGTCGAATACCCGGCTTGGGAGGAGCCTAGGTGTATTTTAGGAATGCTATATGAGTTCAGGAATTACTGGGTAACGGGTAGTAATTTAGCAATGATTTGGACATGTCGGGATTAAATGGGAATTTAGCAATGAGAAACTAATAGTGGAGATACATTCCATATTCCATCCACATAATTTTAAAGAGAATCCATTTGCCTTCAAAACTCGCACCAGAAAAGGCCATTTTAATTAATCACACGCCTTGTTCAAATTGATTTTGACAACCATGTGACCAGGTTTACCCTTCTTCTTTTTCATGGATTGAAGTGCATATTGGGCCAAGATAAAATACTCGACAATCCATCGACCTAAGGGAAACATAGACTGAAAAGGAGAGATCAAGCTATTTGTAATTTTCCAAAGCATATTCGTCAAAAGCTTTGTAATAACATTGTAATAGAAATTTCATAAGCTTATGGGTAAACGCTTTGGCATCCTCCCTTTTGGTATAAGGCATATAAGTTAATGATTTACTCTTTTGATAAACTTTCCTTTTTCAAAGAATTCCTTCACCCTATCCACGACTTAGGGACCAACAATATCCTAGTATATTCTATAGAAAACCCCTGAGAACCCATCTTGACCTGGTGCCTTTAATGGATGCAACTTCTAAACCACATTTTAGAATTTAGCATATGAAGGTAATCAATACAGTTCATCGTTTTAAGAACTCAAAATCTTCTTTAGATAGAGATCATCAAGCTCAAGTACCTTCTTTCCAAAAAAAGATGCTAAGGCATGATTAAAAAGGTGGATCCTTCTCTTGCAATAATTTGATATAATGATCAAAGACAAGATATGTGGTGAAAATGTCATCGCATATCACTTTTCCCAACTTGAATTTAGTGATCTTGCTGATGGTACGCCTATTCATGATGGTTTCCTCGATGAAAATTTGATTTTTGTTACTAAGTTATTGTGGTATGCACATATTGTTAACTACTTAGTAACAGGTGAACTTCCTTTTGAGTGATGTTCATAAGAAAAACGCAAATTTCTGGTCAACATACGCAATTTCTTTTAGGATGAACCCTACTCATTCAAGTATTGCCCAACCAAATCATGCAAAGATGCATCCACGACGATGAGGTGTCTAGTGTGCTGAATTTTTTCCACAATGATGCTTGTGGTTGTCACTTCTCTACGAAGAAAACTACTGCAAAAATCTTATAGTGTGGTCTTTACTGGTCCACTTTTTTTAAAGACACCAATGGTTTCTGTAGCTCTTGTGTAAGGTGATAAAAGTTACGTTCCTTGTCCCTTGAAGCCAATTCTTGTTATTGAAATATTTGATTGTTAGGGATAGACTTCATGGGACCTTTTCCACCTTCTTTTGTCTACCTTTACATTCTTCTAGTTGTGGATTATGTTTCAAAATGGGTTGAGGCAATACCATGTTGACCCATTGATAATGCTACAGTTGTCAAATTCTTGGAAGAAAATGTGTTATCAAGATTTGGTACTTCTTGCACTATCATCAGTGATCAAAGCACTTACTTTTGCAACAGATCTTTTGCGGATCTTATATGTAAGTACGACACACTTTATAAAGTTTCAAATGCCTATCATCCATGGACTAAGGGGCAAGCTGAGTTAGCCAATAGGGAGAAAAAGCACATTATGGAAAAAGACAGTAAATCCTGACTGCAAAGATTGATCTACATGTCTTCTAGATGCTCTTTGGGCATACCACACTACTTTCAAATCCCCTCTTGGGATGTCTCTGTATCATCTTGTCTTTGGAAAAGCCTGCCATTTATCTGTCGAGCCCAAGCATAAAGCTTATTGGGCTATCAAGGCCTTCAACTTTGATCTTAATGCCACATGTATCAATAAAAAATTCCAGAATTTTAACGCCCTGGATAACCAAGACCGTTACATCGTGTGTTTGAAATAGTGCGAGACTTGCTAATCAAGTCATTTAAATAAAAATGTGAACCTAACGACACAAACAGTTTAGGTTTAAAAGATTTTGGATATAAAAGAATAGTTTTCATTAAAATAAATGTTTGGTACATGGGATCCCAAATCAGGGTTTAAATAACGTAATTACTGAATTTCCAAATCAAACAAATAATCAGGCCACTCTAATGGAAAAATACACGTTTTAGGTTTCCGTCCCTGTACAATCCCTCGACCATGGCGGCCGAGCAGCTGACAATGTACACCTCGCCCCCAGAGCTCTCCAAATCATGGTCAATTCATCTTACGCTTGCCTTTACCAGCACCACATAGCACCCATGAGCCGAGGCCCAGCAAGAAAACATAATATCATAGCATAATCAGTATTAACAATTAAGTAACTCACAAAGCATACTCAAATGATTTACAAGACATTAGTCAATTACCCAGCAAGCCATAGCATTCATTCAATGCAGCACATCGGTCAATAACCAATGATCTAGTTCAAGATATTCAGCACATCATACACAACAATTAACAATGGAAAACATGTCAAGCAACAACTAGGGTTATTTCCCGTAGGTCGCACCCTCTATTTAACCCACTGTCTTTGGCTCGTTTAGGCCAAGCCCAGTGCTATACCCACTGACTCTGGCCAGCTTAACCAAGCTCAATGATTAATAAGCTGTCCTCAGCTACCAGTGGCCAAGCCGCGCTCTGTGCGCAAGTATTGATTTCGGCACCCTTAGGCCGTTTATCACATGTCCCAGTGGCATAATACCACCCCATGACATTCATACAATTATAGGGAACACTTAGTCCCAACATATTCACATGGTTTATCACAATCATATAACAATACATACAAATATAGGGAACACTTAGTCCCATCCTATCCACATATACAGGTGTAGTTTTCTTACCTTTAATTCCAAGTGTTTTGATGAAGAAAGACGACCCCCGAGCACGATCCTGCCCCAAGCCCAAGCGTATACCTAGTCACAGCCATGATAAAGGATTCCCTCAATAATTGTATAAAGGTTTCCGGATATAGTTCTAGCCTCTGGGACATCGAATTCCACCAAACACGATAGTGGGATCGATCCCGAGCACCCTAAGTTAGGTTCCCATGCTTAAAGACTCCAAAAGGCTAAAAATGCCATTAAGGGTCATGGCTCAAACTTCCCATGTCGCGGCATGCCCCCAACTAGAGGCCCAGCCTCGCCCTAAAACAGACACGGGCCGCGGCTTAGCATACCCCATGCTGCGGCTCGCCCTTCTTCCTCAGCCGCCATCTGCTTCAAAGGGTCGCAGCATACCAAGAAATGAGTTGCGGCCCGACCCCTTCGAACCAAGAAAAACCACCATTTTCTCAACCAAAACCAAGCCAATTACCCCTTAAATCAATCTAACAACTTAGTTTAATCATTCCAA
The DNA here is from genome assembly GCF_963169125.1 of Humulus lupulus. Taxonomy (NCBI): domain Eukaryota; kingdom Viridiplantae; phylum Streptophyta; class Magnoliopsida; order Rosales; family Cannabaceae; genus Humulus; species Humulus lupulus. The sequence continues at coordinate 208,262,896 of NC_084793.1, forward strand.
GAGTTCTACTATGATTTCAACAGCAAGACCTGTTATATTATTTCATATAATATAATGTTATATTAAAGAATGCGACAAAATGTGATTTGTCACACCTTGTAAAATATTTTTGAGAGTCACAAAAATTAGACACATGTGTGTGCCCAAATGTGATATATTTTGGAGTTACAAATTTGTAACTCCCAAATATTACCCAATAATGTGTATATTATATGTTACACATTTGAGATTGGATTTCACAAAGCCATGATGAAATATGGCTGTTAGAGACATGTTTTTAACTCCCAATAGGTGTTTGGAGGTTACAAAATCATGTGGGAAAGGATTTGGGACGTTTTGGAACGTTTTGGAAAAATGACTTTTTTGTGTTGAAAATGGCCTGTGGCCGCGGCCTGGGGGACAGAAGCCAGTGAATGCGGCCACTGATGATCCTGGCCGTGGCCAGTGAGGCTGACAGCCTATGTGAATTTTCAGTTTTTTCCAAATTGAACAGTTCTAACATCCCAAATCTCAATTTTAATTTCATAAACATCCAATTAAACATTGGTAACAGCCATGGGGGTTGGTGGAATTTGAAATTCAAAGGGGTATCTCAAACTCTATAAATAGGAGCCTAATGCTCACTTGTAAGACACACCATTTTCCATCCACAAAGCACTTGGCTAGAAAATACACCAAAAGTCTTGATAATTCCAGAGAGCTATTTCCTAGAGAGATCCCTTAGTGCTTAGAGAATAGGGGGAAATAAGATTTTGGACAAAGGTCTTGAACCTTGTTCAAGTTGGTGATCCCCACTACTCTACACTTTGGTTGTGTGAGAGTTTGTTTGTGTTTTCATTCTTTGTTCCTCTTGTTCTTCTTATTTACTTGTGTTATTATAGTATTGAGTTTGTAATCTTCTTCTTCTACATCTTTCTATTTACTTGTATTTTGAGCAATTGAGTTGTAATATTATTTAATCAATTATCTTGTTCATTGTATGTTTGCATAGAGTTGTATTTTGGTTTTTCCATATTTCCATTGGGCAATAACATATATTCTCTAACAAGACCTAACAAACTCTAGCTTTAAAACTCATCAAACTCAAGATTCAATCTTCAACTTCAACACCTTTAAAGAACTAAGGAAACCAGCCAATAACCACTGAATTAACTTGCTAAAAATCACAGTTTGATGCTTACCTTAGCCTCTACTTGAATCCACAAAGTGATGCAGAACAATCCCCAAGTCTTAGAGCTCCAAATCCTAGCTTTGTTCTTCAAAATTCCCCTTGGAATAACTTAGGGAAAGGAGAGAGAGAGAGAAGGGAGAGCCTTGGGTCGGTTCTCAAACATTCTGAAAAGTTCTTGGTTTTGTTTTATTTAACTTAAGTTTCTAAGGTTATCTCAAAGGCTTGGGGTACCAAAACGTCCCCGAGGGAAAAATGGTAAAATTCCCCGGTATTCCCACCTAGGCTTCCTAACCTCAAATATATCTCCAATTATTTATGTTCATAACCCAATAACCCAAATAAATGTCCATTACCCAAAATACCCCTTGACTCACCCCGAGTCACCTACCGGGTCCCGTTGTGATTTTCTCGCTTCTTGCTCCCTAGGATCGCCTCGTGCCGAACACTGAAAAAATATATATATCCACATAAATAATGTGGTCTCAACGGTTAATCACACTTAATCACGTCTATGCCCTAACGGGCCAAATTACAATTATGCCCTTACAAGCCAAACAGGGCCCGCACGCTTATCCAGAACTCATAAACATGCATTCTCACCATTAATTCACATAACTTCTAAGTATGCCCTCCCGGCACACTAATCAAGGCCCTTAAGTCATATTAGTAATTTTGGGTCGTTACAAGAATATATAAAGTAAAGTTGAAAATCGTTAACGATAAACACATCCTGCGAAAATACTTTGCGCCAAATAAGAAAATTCATATGTATAATTCTCGTTTACACTTGCACCTCAGTAAGTTGAGATCACGGTAGACTGGTGCATTTGTGGTGAAACTAGTATTTCCCAACGGTTCTGTTGAGGTCTAGAACCCAATTGATAGGAGGATTTATAGAGTCAATGGCCAAATATTGAAGCATTACATTGACAGTGTGAATCATGTTGAAGAGGTCCTTCTTAAGAACCCAATTTATACACTCTGAATGCTTTTTTGTTTGTTTTTATTTTATTTTTCCGTCTTTCTTTTATTTTTGTGTGCTTTTTCATTTTTTTATTTTGTTAGTTTTGGAGTATTGTTATCATGTTATTTTAGCTCTCGCCTCATGGACATTGTCGTCATCCAGGTGTTCTCTTTCCCTATCTTTTTCATTGAATTTTTGTTTTGACATTGAAGATATTGCCTGGTTTTTTATTGGGGGTGGTGAGCATTCATTTGGAGAATCTTATTGTCTTGTTGAATTTTTAAGTCAAATTTTCTCAAAATTATATGAGCATGATTACAACTTGTTGGTTTGAGTCAGTTTTTACTAAGTTTGGCTATTAAGAAGTGATTACCAAAGATCTTTTATGCACTTTCCAAATATGTGGTAAAATGGTTGCTAACACAAATAGTTGAGAAAATTTTCAAGTTTAAAGTTTTCATTTCTCCGTGAGTTGTGAGAGTTGACAAAAATTTCAAGTTTAAAGTTTTTCATTTCATATTGTCTTGAAAATTTTTATGTCAAATTTTCTTAAAATTATCTGAGCATGATTACAATTTGTTGATTTGAGTCAATTTTTATTAATGTTTAGCTATTAAGAAGTGGTTTCCAGAGTTCTTTTGTGCACTATCCAAACATGTGGTAAAATGGTTGCTAACACAAATAGTTGAGAAAAATTTCAGGTTTAAAGTTTTTTATTTCTTGGTGAGTTGTAAGAGTTGAGAAAACAATTTTTTGTACTTTTATTGAACATTTGAGTTGTTAAAGTCACATTTTTAGAATTTAAAAATGACATTTACTAGAGGGATAATTTTCATAATAGAATGAGCCTTCGTAATAATTTTAAATTTGTGTTTTATTTATTTTACTTTCTTATAATTTTTATTTATGTGTTGCCTATCAAAAAAATGAAGATAAAAATTAAAAAAAAATGAAAAAAAGTAGTTTTGTAAAAAAAAAATTAAATAATATATATTGTTTATTTCCCTTATTTATCATTTCTAGTTAGTTGGCTTTTTATTTTTTGAGTTTTCTCTTGTAAATCTCAAATGTTGTTTGTCATTTGAATTCCAATAAGTTGATATGCCTATCTTGTGATCAATACTTGTTCAAACTATTTGTCCTAAAAAGTTTATCTTCTCTCATTTAAGCGTTAATTGTTACATTTCCAACTCCAAGATTGATATCATTTCCATAAAAATATTTTCAATACTTATGAGGAATTTGAAGTTGAGACTTTTATACTTTTGAGATTTTTTTTTATATTACACTACTACAAAAAATACTTTTTAGGACTCGCGGGACACGAGTTGTCTATTTGAGAGCCATAAAAAGTGAGATTTTTTAGGACTTGTGTTGTGAGCCCTAAAATAATGTTTTTAGGGCTGCATTGCGAGTCCTGAAAAGTTTTATTTTTAATTTTTTAAAAATTAATTGGTAGTTAAAGCTCCCGCTGGAGCTCCGACGATGACGGCGGTGCCACCACCCCACAGTGGTGGTTCGGTTCGATCCTTTAGTGGGTTTTGAATTCCAAAGCATAAGGAATGCAGTGGTGGTGGCCATTTGGCTCGGGGTGGCTCAAGGTGGTCGAAAAATGCCCAAAATGTTTTGAAAACCCACATGGTCGTCGAACTTTGGAGGCTCCATCGAGAGGGCTAGGGTGCGCGTGAGGCTAGGGGCTTGCAGGGCTGGGGGTTTCGGGGTCCGAGGAAGATGGTGGGCTAGCGCGTGTAGGTGGCGGGTGCCCAGAGAGCTACCGTTCTTGACTGGGTAGCAGGCTTGCGTGAGAGAGAGAGAGAAAGAGAAATGGGGGAAGAGAGAGAGAGAGAGAGAGAGAGAGAGAATGGGCTGTGCTTTTTTTGCTTAAATTCAAACTTTTAGGACACACATAAGTTTTTAGGGCTCGCACTGTGTGTCCTAAAAGAAATTCTTTAAGGACTCTCAATGAGTATCCTAAAAAGTCCAAGAACTTTTGTTAAAAAAAAAATCAAACTTTTAGGACACACGTTAGTTTTTAGGGCTCACACCGCGTGTCCTAAAAGAAATTCTTTAAGGACTCTGAATAAGTGTCCTAAAAAGTCCAAAAGATGTTTCTAGGACTTGAATCTAGGTGAGTGCCCTAAAAAAGTGTCATGAAAGCATTTTTTTTGTAGTAGTGTTATTTGTGTTATGACTTGTGGTAAAAATTGATATGGTTTGGTGCACACACACACGACTCTGGAATTGCAACAAAAGTAGTTTTGATAGTAATTTCAGACTTCTTGCTGATACTTTCAAAATATTTAGATGGTCTTGCTTGATTTAACTTGATTATTCAACTTGATAGTTTTCTTCTCCACTTGACTTGTGTTGATGGTGAGAACTCGTCAACTAAGTTGAGTTGGAAAAAATTGTCAAGTTAAGACAGTCAATCAAAAATGCTGTAGAAATTTAAGTAATAACTCAAGAACAATAACAGAACAACAATGGAGAAATCAATCTTTCATTCACTCTCAAGCATTTGCTACAGTAAATTTTCCAACCCCCTCCCATGTGGGAGAGGGGTCCTTTTTATATTAGGCTCTGATGGCCTGGGATACATGGTGGTCCAGGAGACCAAATGGTACATAAGTACTCTGCTAGGAGAGTGGTTTCAGCAGCTGAGGTCGTGCACCCAGTACAGGGGCAGGCGTCTGGAGGATGTCTCCACTGCTTGTCCGTACCCATGTCGGTGGAGTGGGGACAAACATAGTGGCGCAGGTGGTAGTGGTGTCGACTCTGACTCCTGTCCGTAGACGTACGGGCCACAACTCTTATTCCAGCACTCCCACTACCCCCCGGTACGGGTGTCGGTACTCGACGTACAGGGTCTTAGTGACCGTACCCAGTACTAGATCGTACAAGTAGGTTCCATTCGATTCGTACTGGAGCCTCTGAGCATTGGGGTCTCAAGGTATAGGGAATGGGACCTTTGGTGCGTGTAATGGTCGCGGCTGAGTGCAAGGTGGGGCAACGACGAGTCCGCGCCTGGGCACGGCCTTGCTTGCAAGGCACTGGGAGGCCGGGCCTCGCGTGGCCGAGGCTGAGCACGAGAAGGGCCTCGCGCGCATGGCCGAGGGTGGCCTCGCGCGGGCGTGGTGCGACGCTGAGACGGGCCTCGCGTGCATGGCCAAGAATGGCCTCGCATGGGCGTGGTGCAACTCCGAGAAGGGCCTCGCGTGCATGGCTGAGATGGGCCTCACATGGGCGAGGTGCGAAGCTGAGAAGGGTCTCGCGCGCATGGTCGACGGTGGCCTCGTGTGGGCGTGGTGCGACACCGAGAAGGGCCTTGCGTGGGCGAGGCGCGACGCTGAGACGGGCCTCGTGTGCATGGCCGAGGGTGGCCTCGCGTGGGTGTGGTGCGACTCCAAGAAGGGCCTCACGTGCATGGCCGAGATGGGCCTCGCATGGGCGAGGTGTGAAGCTGAGACGGGCCTCGCGCGCATGGTCGAGGGTGGCCTCGCGCGAGCGTGGCACGACGCCGAGACGGGCCTCGCACGAATGGTCGAGGATGGCCTCGCGTGGGCGTACTGAGAGGGAGACGGGGCCTCATGCCTGGGCATGGCCGAGCGAGGCAGGGCCTCGCGCCTAGGCGCGTCTTGGAGCTTTTATGGGCGCGGAATATTGAGCGTCCACACTTGCCCCCCAGTCTAAGAGAGGACCTTTAGGTGCTCTTGTAGACTATTCTTCATGACTCTTATAAATAGGCCCTCATGCTTGGCTCATTATTCACACCTTACTCTCTTAGCTTAGTGGTAGTTAGGCCCTTACTCCTTCCAAGAGGTAAGGGGTTCAATCCCCCACACCCTCACTTTTGTCATAGTTTTCTTTATTTTATTTTTTCATCTCATCATCATTTTTTTTTTTTTACATATGGGCAAATTTTTTGGTGTCTATTTGGAGGCTAACACATCCTTTTTGCCTATTTTTGCAGACGTGTATTTTCGACCATTTGGTGCTTTTGCCCTCGTCCTCCTTTTTTGGTCTCGACAGCCTCCAATTTCTACATCTTGAGGTATATTCTCTTTGTCCCTTGTTTTTGTTGGGTTCAAATTAGTGTTACTCGGGATGGGGTACCTTGGCCTGGGCTTGTAGTGGGTTTGACCATATGCACGCCCCCCCCCCCCCTTTTTATATCCTGTAGTGGGCCATTTAGGACGTCTGCATCCAGAGATATTAAGCCTATTCCTTTGTGTTTTGTAGCCTTTCCCCCGTTTACACGTGAACCCCTTTTCGCTTTCGGGACGAGGTTTCATGGCCAGTGACGGCCCGTCCGACATACCCCCGGGGGCTGAATTTATTGACCTGTCCTCAGACTCAGAGTCCCCTGAGGGCAACCCTCACCAGGACTATGACTCCTTCAGGCAGGCCCGCATCCGCCACCTTGAGTACATGGCTTAACTTAAGTGTAAAATTTGGGTAGTGGAGAGCGAAATTGACTCGGTGTCGAGAGGAGATGGAGGACCTTCCCCCCCAGACCTTAGTGACCATGTAGCGAGCCTTAGGATGACCCTATTTGAATTGCAGTGGGAGTTAGAGTTTATGGAGGGACACCTTCCGCCAGAATCTCCCAACCCATTCTCGCCTGATGACGATCATGGGGCTGCTACCGCTTCTCCTCAGCCCCTAGTCTTGGTTTTTCCTAGCTCAGCACTTCCGCCCTCGCTCCCTCGATGGAAAACTCTTGCTAGGAAGAAAAAATGGAGGGTCAAATGTTCTGCCTCTTCCTCACTTTTTTCTTTTAATTTTGCAGATATGCCGAAGGCACGTTGACAGGTATCTATCCAGGAACAGGACGACGCTCCTTTACTGGCGTCTGAGCTGGTGTCGCATGTGTCCGCGAATAAATTGAAGGAAATCGTGAAGCACTACCGTGTTCCCCCAGAATATGCCTTATATGCTCCTCAGAAGACATGCCGGGCCGACCGCCCTAGGAAAGGTCTTGTGGCTTTGAGCGAACACATTTTGAAGGCGGGTGGCACCATTCCCTTGCACCTGTTTTTCGTAGCGGTCCTTAACTATTTCGACCTGACCCCCCTTCAGCTGTCACCCAATAGTTGGTTGACCCTAAGTTGCCTTTTTGTGGCGTTCAAGGAACTGGCTAACCGCGCTGCTACGGCGCAAGAGGTGCACTTCCTGTACAACCTCATGGGATCCCCCAGGTCCAAGGGCTTCTACTATCTACAGAAGGCCAATAACGAGCTCCCCTTGATAGACGGCTCAGTGTCCAATACGGGCTCGTGGAAGCAAGACTTTTTCTTCGTAGAGGGCCCTCTTTCTGTCCGCGAACACTTTCACGCCAGCCCTAGTAAGTACCCTGGTCCTCCTTTTCTTCTTGTTAGAACTTACTGTTTTGTATTTCTGCTTGCACTGAGAATGGCGTGGATCATGCAGAGCAATTTGCTGTTCCTTCGGTCATTGGGTCAGAGGCGGAGGCCGTGAATGCCCTCATAAATGCTGACCCCACCATGAAGAAGGCGGCATTCTTATTCACCATGGAAAATCTCAACCGCCTCCAGCTGTCCCCGGTCTCGGACCCCAAGTTCCTGTGGTCGATTACTGGGTCCAAGAAGACAATGGCTGCATCGGCTGAGCCTTTCCCAGATGATGGTGAGGCTGAGGAGGAGCCGGGGGAAGCCCCCCTTGAATGTGGGGGACCTCACTAGCGACCCTTGTCCCCTGGGGGATGCCCCCCTTATGACTCCTATGACCAGGACATGCCCTTCCCACCTCAGGACCAGCATGTCGCACCGGGGTGTTATGTTTCCCCTGGCCCTTAGGGCTGCGACGCCTTTCCTCAGGCTCCTCTCGACCCTGGATCATCGGGGGCTGATTACGCCGACCTTGCGGAGCCTCCCTTTGATCTACCAGAGCCTTAGTTTTCCACCTTCACCGCGCCCCTCCCGCCTCGGCAAGCGGGTCATCTGTCCCCATCCAGCCAGGTGCCCCTGGCACGGATGGGGAGCCCTGGGTGACTCGGATGGCAACTTCCTACGGACAGCGATACACCCAACTTGCCTCGAGCCTCCCTGTATCCGACTGGACTGGCCTTGGGAACGTGACTCAGTCGGACCTTGGGGAGAACCTAAGGCGCTCCATGACTTGGGTGAGTCCCCGCACCTCGCGTCGGCCCTATTATGTATAGGTGTTTATGCATATATATTTTTTTTTTTTGTCGCTTATTTTTGTTGTTAACTTTCTTGTGCAGGCCTATACTGTGGCTTTGCGATTTGCCGACTCGGCTGGCCACCTCTCCGTGTCGTGCACCGAGAGGGATCGTCTTGCGGCACGGATTCAAGAGCTTGAGAAGGAGCTTAATGAAACCAAGGCTAAGTTGTCAAGGGTCCTGACCAAATTTTCCAACTTGCTACTAAAGAGGAAGGAAGTAAAGGCCAAGACCAAGGGGCTACAGGACAAGGTTACCAGCTTGGAGCGTGAACTTCTGGAGGCCAAGGCCATCGCGGCCGCGTCGCAGCAGAGAGTTACCCAATTGGAGGCCGAAGTCGAGGCCCTCAGGGCCGAACTTCAGTTGTCGTAGGAGAGAAATGCTTACTTGGAGGCGGAGGAGGCTACCACCGAGCGCAGGTCCATAGACCGTGCCCTTTACAACATGTGGAGGCCGGATCCTAATTTCAATTTCTCTTCTTTCGGTGAGCACGCCGTTGCTCGAGCGGCCATATGGAGTGCCCACAGTAGGAGGCCCTGAAGTAGTTATTTCATAACATTTGCCAGCTAGCCCTCCGTGGGTATACGCTCTCTTCCTTTTTTTGTATTTTGGGCCTTTGTAATATGACTGTCATTACTATTTTTCTTTGGTAACTCTTGTACTGTCTTCAAGACTTTCTTTTTCAATGTATATACACATGTGTTGCTATTTATCTTTTATTCTACTGCATTTGAGGTCCTTTTGAGCCTGTATGATGGGGTTTGGTTGGTTCCCCTCTTTTATTTACTAGGCTGGAGGTCCTTTGGAACCCATGTGAAAGGGTTCGCTGGGACCTCTTTTGGTGCCTCTTGAATACTTTTATAAGGATATTTTGACCCCTTGGGTCCTAACTATCCTTTTATATATTCTTGCGCGCGCTTATTATTTGTTGCGAGAAGCGTCCTTCTCGTCGTTATTCATAGTACTATTTTTGCAAGGGTCTCTTTTGGGACCCTTTTTGGCTAGGCGGCTTGGTGGCCGCTCTAGACTTATTATTGTAGTTACCATACATTTTTTTGTAAGTCCCTATGGCCTCCTTGGTGTTCATAAGGGTAGCTAATCCTTGTGATTCCAGGAGATGCCTTGTCAGGATTTCGCTTAGGGCCCTGATATAAGGGGTCCTCTTTTAGGGTCATGGTCTCTTTTTTAGGAGGGCGAGGTTTAGGATCCTCTGTTGTAGGAGGGCAGGGGGTCCTTTTTAGGATCCTCCGTTAGAGGATCCTTTTTAGGTTCCCCTGCCAGTTGCATGTTCTCGCCTCCTGTCCTGCCCCCCAAGTGCTTGGTGAAATTCATTTTGGCAGGCACTTTGGATGATGCCCTCGTAGCGAAGAAAAGTACATACGAAGTTGCAAACATTTTCATTCATAAAATTCTGGCTACAACGATACATATGAGATTTTCATAGGAAATAAAATAAAAAAGACTCACACCTACTCAGGAGCTTATCTAAGTAACCTCTTTGATTCTTCTCTACCATACTAAGATAGCGTGTAACACTTGTCCTTTTAGCACCGGGCGTGGGCGCCTTACTGGTAGTACTTCCTAAGGTGCTCCACATTCCATGCTCGGGGTATGATGGTGTCGTCCATGCGCGCCAGCTTATAAGTGTTCGGGGGTATGCACTGAACAACCTGGTAGGGCCCCCCCAGTTCGCCCCAAGCACCCCTGCTCTTGGGTCTCGCATGTTAGGGAGTACCTTCCTCAGCACCAGGTCGCCAACTCTGAAAGTTCTCTCTCGCACCCTCGAATTGTAGTACCTTGCGGCGCGCTGTTGGTATACTGCCACCCTCATTTTTTCTTTTTCTCTCTTCTCTTCAAGCATGTCCAGGCTCTCAGCCAGAGCTACGCAGTTGGCCTCGTCTCCATATGCCTGTACCCTGAGGGACTCAACCTGCATCTCAACCGGGAGTACGGCCTCGCATCCGTAGGCCAAGGAGAATGGGGACTCCCCAGTAGTCGTGCGTGGGGTGGTTCTGTAAGCCCACAGCACGTTTGGTAGCTCCTCTACCCAGGCTCCCTTCATCTTTTCTAGCTTTGCCTTTAAGTTCTTCTTAAGGACCCTGTTTATGGCCTCCACATGTCCATTGGCCTGCGGGTGTATGACCGCGGAGAAACTTCTCCTTATGCCCCTTCCCCTACAATACTCCTCGAAAGCTCCCCCCTCGAACTGGGTACCGTTGTCTGAAATAATTTTGTAGGGTACTCCATATCTACAAACAATGAATTTGTTGACGAAAGAGGTGATATGTTTGGCTGTTATCTTCACGAGGGGTTCTGCTTCTACCCACTTAGTGAAGTAGTCCACTGCTACCACCGCGTATTTCGCTCCACCCCTGCCTGCAGGGAGAGCGCCGATCAGGTCTATTCCTCAGATAGCGAAGGGCCAGGGGCTGGTCATGCTGGTCAGTTCACTTGGGGGTTTCCGAGGGTAGTTAGCGTGCCTCTAGCATTTGTTGCATTTCGTGGCAAAGTCATGTGCATCTTTCTCCATGGAGGGCCAGTAGCATCCTTGTCTCATGGCCTTCCTAGCCGTGGAGGGTCCGCTCTCGTGGTTGCCACACTCTCCCTCATGTATCTCATGAAACACTTTCAACGCCTCCTCCCCTTCCACACATCGCAGGAGTGGCATTGAGAACCTGTTCTTGTATAGAACCCATTCTACCAAGGTGTATCTAGCGGCCTTGTACACCAACCTCCGGGACTCGTTTTTGTCAGCAGGCAGGGTTCCTTCCTCCAGGTATCTCTTAATTGGTTCGATCCACGACTCCTTCGGGGCACTAATCATATGCACGTCCGCATTCCCGATGCTGGGTTTGGGCAAGTACTCCACGGGTATCGACTTCAAGACATCACCGTCCCTAGTGGAAGCCAGCTTCGCGAGTGCATCAGCATGGGAATTCCTTTCTCGGGGGATTTGCTCTATGCTATATGCCACTAACCGTCCCAGATAGCCCTTCACCCTTTCCAAGTAGGCTGCCATCTTGGGTCTCCTCTCCTGGTATTCCCCCTTTACTTGGTACACCACCAAGTGAGAGTCGCTAAAGATGCGAAGGTGCGTCACTCTCAGCTCCTGGGCCAAACGCAAGCCAGCCAAGAGCGCCTCGTACTCCGCCTCGTTATTGGAGGCTTCAAACCCGAACCGGATCGCGCAATACATTTTGTGTCCCTCGAGCCCTGTCATCATGATGCCCGCTCCGGATCCTCCCTCATTGGACGCCCCATCAACATGCAAACTCCATTCCTCCAGACCCCCTCGCTCTTCCTCTATAACAGGCTGCTCCCTTTCTTCATTTCTTCCTCCATTCGGCTAATGGGTGAACTCTACTATAAAGTCCGCCAGCACCTGTCCATTGATGGAAGCTCTTGGGGTATACACAATGTCAAATTGACTCAACTCGATCGACCATTTCATCAGCCTCCCTGAGGTCTCAGGTTTATGTAAGACCTGCCTCAAAGGACTATCTGTCAGGACTTCAATCGTGTGCGCATGGAAGTAAGGCCTCAACTTCCTCGAAGCCACAACTAACGCATAGGCCAACTTTTTGATCTTCGGGTATCGGTTCTCCGCGTCCACCAAACGCTTGCTGATATAGTACACGGGTTGTTGCTGCTTCTTCTCCCCTTTAACCAAGGCTGTGCTTATGGCATGCTCAGACACTACCAAGTACAGGTACAGTTTCTCGCCTTTCTCAGGTTTTGCCAACAGGGGTGGCTTCCCCAAGTGCTCCTTCAGCTTGACAAATGCCTCTTCGCATTTTTCATCCCAAGAGAACTTTTCGCTCCCTTTGAGGATGTCAAAGATGGGGAGGCACTTATCGGTGGACCTTGAGATAAATCTAGTAAGGGCCGCCACCCTTCCCGTTAAGCACTGCACTTCCTTCTTGTTCTTTGGCAGGCTCATTTCTATTAGGGCCTTTATCTTATCAAGATTGGCCTCGATGCCTCTGGAATTGACCATGAAGCCCAAGAATTTTCCTGAGGATACACCGAAGGTGCACTTGACGGGATTCAACTTCATCCGGTATTTCCTAAGTGTGTCGAACATCTCACCAAGGTCCTTGTTGAGCTCTGTTGCATCCTTGGTCTTCACTAACATATCATCCACATACACCTCCATATTCCCCCCTATCTTGTTAGCAAATATTTTATTCACCAACCTCTGATAAGTGGCACCCGCGTTCTTCAGCCCGAAGGGCATCACCTTGTAATAGTAGAGACCTTTGTCTGTAATGAATGACGTGTGCTCTTCATCAGCTGGGTTCGTTGGGATCTGGTTGTACCCTGAGTAGGCGTCCATGAAACTCAGTAATTCATGTCCTGCCGTCGCATCTACTAGTTGATCTATCCTTGGAAGTGGGAAGCTGTCCTTAGGACAAGCTTTATTCAGGTTCGTGAAATCGACACAGGTCCTCCATTTCCCATTTGGCTTTGGCACGAGTACTGGGTTCGACACCCACACAGGGTAAAAAGACTCACGGATGAACCCTTTGGCCTTCAACTTGTCAACCTCCTCCTTTAATGCTGCGTACCTTTCTGGGTCTAGCGCCTGCCTCTTCTGCCTAACGGGCCTCGCCTCTGGGGAGATATTTAGATGGTGGCACATCACACCGGGGTCTATACCCACCATATCCTCATGGCTCCATGCGAATACGTCTAGATTATCCTTCAAAAATCTTATCAACTCCTCCTTCACGTCACTTTGCAGGTTTCTCCCTATCTTCAATTTTATTAACGATTCCTCCGTCATCGTAACCTCCTCTACTTCCTCCACTGGTTCTGCTCTTGACTCATCCACGACCCGAGGGTCCAGCTCCTACGGACCCCCCGCGGGCATACGTAGCGCCTCATGTATCACCCTGGCCATTGGTTCCCGCGGTTTCACAGGCGCACGGAGTGAGGTGTTGTAGCACTCCCTTGCCTATTTCTGTTCTCCCTTCATACTAGCGACCCCTCCTGGGGTTGGGAACTTGACAACCAGGTGATATATTGAAGCTATGGCTTTCAATTCTCTTAGGGATGGTCTCCCCAATACCGCATTGAAAGCTGATGCACAATCTACTACGACAAAGTTAGCCATGACTGTAGTCTGTCGGGGTTGCTCGCCCATGGTGAGTGCCAATTCGATCATCCCTAGGGGTTGCACTGAGTCCCCCGTGAATCCGTATAGGGATGATTGGTAGGGCTTCAGATGATGAATGCCCAGTCCCATCTTTTCCAAGGCAGGGTGATATAGGATGTCCACCGAGCTCCCGTTGTCCACTAGGACTCGATGCACGCGCATATTTTCCAACTGAACTGTCAACACCAACGGATCATTGTGGGGAAAGTGTACCCCCCGCGCATCCTCCTCAGTGAATGTTATCGAGTCATTTTCCCCCTTGAAACTTTTCGGGGATTGCTGTTCCAAACTCATGATGCAGGGGGGCGGACTTCGCCGAGCCTCTCTTGCATATCTACCTCGCCCTTTCCGAGAGTCCCCCCCGAATCCTGGCCCTCCAAAAATGGTTCGGACCTCCCCCTGTATTTCTGGGGCTTGCACTTATGCCTGGGGTGCCACAGGCTCGTCCTCTATCTTTGGCCTTTCTCTCCTGACATAACGGCCCAGGTGTCCCCGGCGGATGAGCTCCTCAATTTCTTCCTTCAAATGGATACACTCTGCCGTGGTGTGACCGATGTCCTTGTGGTACTGGCAGTATCTACTAGGGTCCCTTTTGGACCGATCCTTTGTCATTGGTGAGGGCTTTCTGAAGGGAACTCGATCTTCGTTGGTGAGGTAAATATGCTCCCTGGTATCTGTGAGGTTCGTATAGTAAGTATAAGCCGCTTGCCTATGATCATTCCCTCGTTTGGTTTTCCTCTGCTGGTCGTCTCTTGACCCATTGTACGCCATTTTCTTCTTTGTTACATTCGACCCGTCGTTAGCTGGGGGCTTCGCGTGGGGCTCCTCCTTTCCTGCCTTTAAGTTTGCGTGGCCATCCTACACACGGATGTACTTCTGCGCTCTCTCGTAGAAGTCATCTAAGTCGGTGACTTCCCTCTTCAACATGTTGTCCCACAACTTGCTTCCTGGGAGCACTCCGGCTGTAATGGCCATTTATAACTCTGGGCGAGTTAGGCTCCCCACTTTCGCGGCCTCCATATTGAACTGGTAAATGTAGCTCTTCAGGCTCTCATTCTTCCCTTGTTTCACGTTGGCCAGGCTGGTACCTGGCATCGTGTAATCCCGCACGGCATGGTGCTGTTGGAGGAATTCGTCAGAAAACTGCTGCCAGGACCTGATGGACCCCGGCCTTAGTCTTTTGAACCATTTGTAGGCGGGTCCTTTCAAAGTGACAGCGAAGCAGTGGCATCTGGCACCGTTTCCAATCCCTCTCAGTTTCATCAGATCGTTAAACGCATCCAGGTGGTACTTTGGCTCCGTGTTCCCTTCGTAGGGGGTCATATTGGGTTCCTTAAAGTTGGCAGGGAGCCGGATGGCCTGAATCTCCCTCACAAAGGGCGACTCATGGTCGAATTCTTCCTCACAGACCTGGCCGCCTGATGCGGTGACGATCTTGCTTCGCAAGCTCCTCATCTCCGTGTCCAGGTCCTGCCTCCTCTTGCTTAGAGAGTCCCTCAAAGCGGACGGGCTAAGATCCGCCTTTCCCTTGCCCTCTCGGGGCGCCATAGGGGGCGTGGTCCCTTTGCCTACCCTCTTTCTATTGAGCTCCTCCCGTAAATCTGAGGGTGCTCTTTTAGAGGTGACCTCGTCCTCGTTGCGAGGGGCAGCATTGGTCCTTGGCGCTGGTTTCTGGGCCTGCTTAGGTGGTTCAGGGTGCTCGCGTTGCTTCGCTCGGGGGGTGTTACTGGTAGAGTGTCGGGTTCTCCCGTCGTCTACTGGTACGGTGGTTTCCACCCCCTCCCAGCCTTTCTCCTTCCTCTTAGGCAAGGTCACGCTCGATTTACCTTGCAACAGGCCATTCAGGACCTCTTGCATGTTCTCCAAGGTGGTCTCCAACCTTTGGTTCTTACGGTGGAGCTCACATATTTCCTCTTCGTAGAATTGAGATTTCGAACTCGAGCTCACAGAATGGACCAGGGGATGCTTATCATGCCTGCGGGTAGAGGGGCCCGGGTCCTGCCGGCTGGAGTTCGGTACCTGTGGTGGTTTTGGGAGAGGGAACTCATTAGTATTTCCCGATGGTGCTCTTGGAGGACTTTCTCCAGGTGGAGCAGCCGGTGACGAGGCCACTCTATCACCTCCGTGAACCTCAGGGTCCTGCGGGGGCTCCACGTCTCTAGGTGGAGGAGCGTCCTTAATGGAGGCCTTCAGCTGGACTCCGTTCAGGTGAACCTCTACCTCTCGTGGCTCCCTGAGCCACTTCGAACGTCTTGGCATCTCTTCTCGCCAGAAAAAATGGTAGAACAGTAGCTTGGAACTAACGTTCCCACAGACAGCGCCAAACTGTTGATGGTGAGAACTCGTCAACTAAGTTGAGTTGGAAAAAATTATCAAGTTAAGACAGTCAATCAAAAAAGCTGTAGAAATTTAAGTAATAACTCAAGAACAATGACTGAACAACAATGGAGAAATCAATCTTTCATTCACTCTCAAGCATTTGCTACAGTAAATTTTCCAACCCCCTCCCATGTGGGAGAGGGGTCCTTTCTATATTAGGCTCTGATGGCCTGGGATACATGGTGGTCCAGGAGACCAAGTGGTACATAAGTACTCTGCCAGGAGAGTGGTTTCAGAAGCTGAGGTCGTGCACCCAGTACAGGGGCAGGCGTCAGGAGGATGTCTCCACTGCTTGTCCGTACCCATGTCGGTGGAGTGGGGACAGACATAGTGGCGCAGGTGGTAGTGGTGTCGACTCTGACTCCTGTCCGTAGACGTACGAGCCACAACTCTTATTCCAGCACTCCCACTACCCCCCTGGTACGGGCCCATGCGAGGCCCATCTCGACGTACAGGGTCTTAGCGGCCGTACCCAGTACTAGATCGTACAAGTAGGTTCCATTCGATTCGTACTGGAGCCTCTGAGCATTGGGGTCTCAAGGTATAGGGAATGGGACCCTTGGTGCGTGTAATGGTCGCGGCTGAGTGCAAGGCGGGGCGACGACGAGTCCTTGCCTGGGCACGGGCCTTGCTTGCAAGGCGCTGGGACGCCGGGCCTCGCGTGGCCGAGGCTGAGCACGAGAAGGGCCTCGCGCGCATGGCCGAGGATGGCCGGTGCAACTCCGAGAAGGGCCTCGCGCGCATGGCCGAGATGGGCCTCGCATGGGTGAGGTGCAAAGCTGAGATGGGCCTTGCGCACATGGCCGGGGGTGGCCTCGCGTGGGCGTGGTGCGACGCTGAGAAGGGCCTCGCGTGGGCGAGGCGCGACGCTGAGACAGGCCTCGCGTGCATGGCCGAGGGCGGCCTCACTTAGCGTGGTGCAACTCCGAGAAGGGCCTCGCATGCATGGCCGAGACGGGCCTCGCATGGGCGAGGTGCGAAGCTGAGACGGGCCTCGCACGCATGGTCGAGGGTGGCCTCGCGCGGGCGTGGCGCGACGCCGAGACGGGCCTTGCGCGCATGGCCGAGGATGGCCTCGCATGGGCGTGCTGAGAGGGAGACGGGGCCTCATGCCTGGGCATGGCCGAGCGAGGCAGGGCTCGCGCCTAGGCGCGTCTTGGTTATGGGCGCGGAATATTGAGCGTCCACAACTTGTTAGGGACTGGCAATTAGTTGGCTGGGGATGTGATTTGTGCTCAAAAGTGTTATTTTAATATTCTTAAAGTTTAAAATAAATTAAGTTTGATTAATATTTTTATGAATTTATTGTGATATATTTTACAATTGAAAATATTTGATTTTAATTTAATTTATGTTGATTTGTAAGGATTAAAATGTATTTGGCATAAATAAATAAAAAATGAAGAAATAAAGAATTAAATCTGAAAAAGGAATGGAAAAATGGCATTTTTGAAAGAAAGGAGCCCAAGGCCAAATTGTGTAGCCTGGCCCATTGATCCTCAGCCCAATCAGTGCCCCGTCAGTGCCAAGTCGGCGCCAGTCCTCCAATAGCAGCATGCCACTCGTGCGCCTTTGCCAAATTAGCGCCTACGTGGCGTAGCCTTTGCCTCATCAGCGCGCCAAATGGCGCTTGGCAATACGCCAAACGCCTGCCACCTTCACCTGCCAGCCGTACCAACCGCCTACAGCTGTTGTCTTATGCACCTCGGTCTACGTGCAAGCCATCTACAACACTCCAAACCCATGATGTGTACCTGCATGAAAAGAGCACCTAGCAATAAGAATAATAATATTAGTAATAATAATGGTTTTTATAATCAAATTTTTATTCTTAATGTTATCTTTAGTAACTTTCATTTTGACCATTTTTGAGACTATAATTAGGAGCTCATTTTCTTAGTTCGATATGTCATTTTTAGAGTAGAAAATCTAAAAAAATAATAAAAAATTGTCTCACTTTTTCTTTTTATATTTTCTACAATGATGAGCATAATAAACTAACTCTTCTTGGAAGGTTAGAGATGATCCTATATACAAAGTGTATTTATTTGTAACTTTTGATTCACTATGGGTTAATTGTTTGAATAATTGAGTAATATATGATCTTTCTCCATCTTCTACATGTTACTATCATTATTTAAATTTACTAAATATATATATATAGAATTAGTCATGCTCTCTCTATATACTTTTAATTAGTAAAAATAATATTGATAGTTAATTTTATAATCAATCTATTATTGCATTTTTGCCTATAGGTATAGTGTCTTTTTAGGTGTTTCATAATATTTAAATTGGGCTTCAAGGGTAAGGAACTTTCTTGCTCAAATATCATTTTGGTGATATATATACATGTGCTTCAATTGTAAATCTTCTAAACTACTTAATGGAATATATTTTGTGGATCAAAAATTAAATAAATAAACAATGCATGTAGGGGATTCTTGATACCTTTCTACTCTCACCATTTGATTACATCTTATATTTGCTTATTTTATTCTACTATCAAGTTCTTAAAAACCAAAAATCCATTTCCATTACTTTTTTTTACTAACTTTTTGTCTTTATTTTGCTACTAATCTTTTTTATCATAGTTATCTCCTTGTGGAATTGACCGCCTACCTATGCTACGACTACCGTTAATGAATGTCACATTTTGGGAGTTAACGTGATTTGATCTCATCCAATCAGAATAATTTCCATGTTACTCTTTCCTTGCATCCATTGATGGCATAGGAGGAGGTCTTCTCTCATTAAAAACTTTTCAAAGGTATTTAACGAGAAAATGAACAGAGTTGCTTTTATCCATCCTCCTTCATCTTCATTAATGAATTTTATTCCACTTATATACTCCTCAATCATTTTGTGGATGGATGTACTAGCTATTGGAAAGATATTGTGCATTGACATTTTTCTTACTCGAAAGAAAATATACAAGATTCAATATAATTAAAATAAATATCATATTTTACAGAAAGTAAATATGATGCATGAATGCAATAGATAATTTATTAAAGTGTCACTTTAAGGTTTGTCAAATTAATTCCACACAATTTATAAGATAATCTTATCTTTATTAATTAAAACTTAAAATATTTTATATTTTCTCTTCTAAAAATAAAGTACCGTTTGTTTGGTCAAGACACAATTATCCACCGCAAAAGCTTAATTGTATCTCTGTAAGTGTAACACATTATTTCAGAGTCCATTACTTAACTTAGAGAGTATCGCCTTATGATTGGCCAGGCCTAAAATACATCACTTTGTCATATCTTCATAAGAAGTCAACTTTGATATTAATATGATTTGAAACATTCTTTAGAGGGATGGAAACAAATCCGCCTCGAGGCCCGAACCATATCTTACTGTGTTGTACTAATAATGGAGATCATAGGTCACATTGAGATGTCAACATTCTCCCACTTACTCTCTTAAAATTAAATGTGTGTATTGAACTAATCAATTAATTACTAATTTATTATAAAATTATGTATATAACATAATTAATTTATTATTAATCCATTTTTAAATGGGTCTAAGTTAATTTATACCTTAACAGAGCCTACGTCTAAATTAGGTAAACTTTAATAAATCACTTTTTAATTAAAGTTGGTTATCTTAAAAGGTCTAACTTAAAGCTTGCCATTAATTTGGTGTGATTTACCAAGTTCAACTAATTTAGTTGTTTACGTGCAAATTGATTTCTCCAAAATAATTCATATAAACACTTAGGACAATCTTAAATAATTATGTTTCTACATATGAGATGCATGATTAATTAAACTGTGTGGGGTTTTATGAATGACATGTAATCGACTAATACATGATCATGTTATCAATCACATCAATGAATATTTATTTAAATAAATACAATAAATAAAAAATAAATGATGAACCAAGTGATTATTGTGTATTTCTAAATTTACAACTCCTTGAAAAAATAGAAATAAATAAAATTACAAATCGGGCTTCAAAGATACATATTTCCCCAAAATGCTTCCTCCCTACATGAGGCATGTCTACATAATTATAGGCTTTAGACCCAACTCATTATTAATTAAAAAAAAATTTAATTAATTTATTTATTCAATTAAACTAACTTTTTATTAAATAACCCTTTTATTATCTTTCTAGTTTAGTTGAATTTAAATAATCAAGAAAACATTTTAAATGATTATTCAACTTGGAATTAAAATACAACCAACTAAAAGTTATTTTAATTTTCTAACAAAATTAAAATAAGATAAAATAATTTTCAAATTCAAACAATTTTAAAATTAATTAAATAAAATATCAAATTTGAAAAATCATTAGAGTTTGTGGTGTACCATGGGCTAAGGCCCATAACACTTAGGGCATCATAGGGTATGCTGCTAGAGAGCTTGGAGGCTCAGAGTGAGGAACGACGGGGCTAGGTGCATGCAAGTGGGGCTTGAGTGTAAGGTTGTGCGTTGGCGAGGAGAGCCAGGGGTCTCGGGTGCATGCAGGTGGACAGAGTTGAAGGCTCGGGATGCCACAACTGGCTAGTGGAATGCCTCGGGGTGCGTACAACTGGTGGTTGGCCTCGTGGTCCTCCACTCTAATTTACTCTTGTGCATAATTTTTACAATAATACTTCAAAAATAAAATTACAAAAAATTATATTCCCAATAATGCCTTACACAAGATTTATAAAATTAATAAAAGCCTAAACACAATAATCATAATATAATTAATGATCCATCATTCAATCATAAATAAAAAAAATAAACCATCAATTCATTCACACATGTCAGTATTTATATAACAAATGCAAGAAACTCACACAACATTTAATCTATACGTATATATGAACTGCTCTGGTGCTAATTGTTGGTATTGATTGTGAAATCAGTGTGTACACTGGAAGAGTGACATTAAAAATTTAACCAATACCAAAGCCAAGATCACATACATACTCATACATTAAATCAACATTTCACAAAGGATGGAATCAATCCTCTCACGGCCAATTAAGAAACCTTGCTATTTTTTCGTAAAAAAATAATGATCATCCAATCCAATGAGACAACTTTGAGATTCACACCAAAAAATTTCTAGTCAATCCTCAACACACAAGGGTGGGTGTGGGCACATAAGATATTATGGATAAAATTTAGGCTTTCTTGATGTACTCAATACATGAGATCAATACAAGTTTGGAGAAGACAAAAGCTTTGAGAGAGTATCGTAGTTTTTCATGTTTTCTCTAAAAACTGGAAATCAATCCCCTCTTTTTATGATATATTATTAGAATTTTATAAATCTAAAATAATCTAACAAAATTAGATTCTGTGAAAACTTATTAGGTTTATGATATAATTATTTAATCAATATTTTAAACAAATTGATATATCTCTTTAAATAATTATTTAAAAAAT
Source organism: Humulus lupulus (assembly GCF_963169125.1). NCBI lineage: Eukaryota > Viridiplantae > Streptophyta > Magnoliopsida > Rosales > Cannabaceae > Humulus > Humulus lupulus. The sequence goes on from NC_084793.1 coordinate 208,284,169, forward strand.
AAACAAATAATTAAAATTCTTAACAATTAAAATTTGAACTGAACAAATAAGGCTGTGACACAGTGACTGGTGTGTGACACATATGTGCTTCCCCAATTTTATAAAAAAAACTATTTATGCATTAAAATAATATAATATTTCATAAATGCATAAATATTAGTTGATTCAAAATTAACTTCATTTTATAATTTAAATAATTTATTATAATATAATAAATTAACATTTTTCTCTCTCATTATTAATTAACCCAAAGTTGATTAATATTTAATACAACTAATATATAGTTGTTAAATAAAAAATATTAGTGTTGACTGACTTTTTGGTCAACTAACGCGAAGTTAAATTAATTAATTAGAGAGTTTTCAATTAGACAATCAATGAGCCATAAATAAGCCAAAAACCTAATAACTATGAGCAATAAATGACAAACAACACCAGAATTATAGAGGTTCGGCCCCAAGAACTGGTAATGACCTACTTCCTCTTACATTTGTATTGATCTTAAGGGTTTACACAAGATAACCAATGAATACATGTATATTTCTAGACGATAAAGACAATACAGAATGGCAGAATCGCTGCTAAGTATCAAGCTAGGCTGCTCGGTATGTTTCTGGTGTTGGTCGGTAGGATATTTTCGTGAACCCCCTCCACTGTGGTGGAGAGTTTGTATTTATACCGTCCCTCTCACCCAAGGGTTGCGCCTGAGCATAACAGATGGGGAAATATTCCTACATTCTCGCAAGTGGTTGTTGTCCTATTCTTCAGGAGCCTTGACCGAGTTTTAGGGTTGTTAGGCGTAGGGTGAGTGTAACTGTCTTCATCCAAGCAGGTATGTCTGTTTGTCATACCGACCAGTTGCTCTCCTGGCAAATGTACCGAGTAGTGACTATTATTCATTTGTCAAGTATATTCCGACCAGCCTGTACTGAATGTTGGATGACATGCCACGTGTCAAAAATATGATGCCACATGTCCACAGTGTGATGCCACATGTCCAAACTTAGTGTCATGTCATATGTGAAATTTTTTTGGATAACAATTAGTTTATTTAATTAATTAATTACACATAATTATCATGTAATTACAACTTAGCCCTAGAAAATTAATTCCTTGATAGCGTAGTGTAGAAATGACTTGGGGACCATGGACCTATAATACTATGCTCCAATAAACCAGATTATTATTTAAAAAATTCAATTAAATAATCTTATTTATTATTTCCATTATTACTCCACTTTAAATATGGAATTGCAATCTTAGTAATTATAGAATTATGTTTACGGATTTTTCTTGTGTTGTCCATTGATATAATCACTTCATGTAGGTCTATCCTCCAATTTATTGGTTCAGTAATTAGAGCTTGTCAAAATGACCTTTTTACCCTTCTAATTTCCTCTTATTCCTTAAGTGCCATTAATTAACTAGTAATTAGTTAATTTACAATCATACTGTAAATTTGAGCTCAATAACTATTCAATTCCATAATTAACCCTTAAGAGAACCAATATTTGATTTGTAGGAAAACTTGGATTCAATTCTTTTAAGATCTTGTTCCCAGCCATTCATACTATTGAATCTTCAAAACAAAAGTCGCTAGCATCATTATATTAAGAGACCTTAACGAGTGAACCAAATGACCCAACATAATTCATGACTACTCAAGATTCAGACTGATCTACATATGAGCATCTTTTTAATATGAATTAAATCTTTATGCCAAACGTGATGTTTATGAAGAAATTAATGCACATCGGTCCAATCATATATAATCTACTTATATAAAGTACATTTACGAATATGTCTATCCACATCAGCAATTCGGATCTAGATCACATGCATCTTTAAAAATGCTTTGTAAATCGTACTAGCAACCACTGAGTAAATATTTCATACTTTAATATGTTGCTGACAATGTTATTTATTATCTATGATCGTAACCCTCTCGTACTCATACAAGATCATACTCTCATTAATGAATATACAATATTATGATATTTATAATTATTCAAAAATAATTCAAACATTCAATTATAAAGAAAATATATTTTTGTTTAATTACAAACAAAAATATCTTATTACATTCTTTTAGGGCACCAATTATAACAATGTTATTTGTTGCTATTGTGCTTGATCCTAGGTATAGTTTGAAATATCTTAAATAATGTTTTGATAGTGTTTTTAATGCTGAAAATGTTGCAAAGATTATGCTAAAGGTGGGGCAAATTCTTAATTGTTTGTATGCTTGTTATAATGTGGATAAGAAAGGTGAGGGTAAAGGTCAACATAGTAGTGTATCACAACCAAAGATTGCGACCAAGGATACTCAAAGTAGAAAAATATTTGCTTTGTATTTGTATCAACAAGAGATGAAGTGTTTGAGTGAGAAGACGAATTCTATTGATAGGTATTTGAGTGATGACACTGTTTATTTGATGACTTCTTCATTTGATATTCTTATCTGGTGGAAGGATAATGGTGGGAGGTATAATGTTTTCTCATTGATTGCTAAAGATATCCTTGTTGTTCTTGTTTCTACTATAGCCTCTGAATATTCTTTTAGTGCTAGTGGTCATATTTTAAACTTATTTAAAATTTCTTTGAGTACAAAAATGATGGAAGCATTAGCTTGCACTCAGAATTGGTTGAAGGCATCACATGAAGGGCCCCAAGTTAAGGAATACTTGGATGAAATCCAAGCATATGACTTCCTTGATGAAGGAAAATATATTACTTGTTCTTTCATTTTGGTTATTTCTTTTCAATTATATATTGATAAGTTTTTTTCTTTCTAATTATAAACACCTCCAAAAAGGGAAATACAATACCCAAGGAGAATGAGACAATTGTTAATTGAAGAATTGTGAGGTATAGAAAGTTATTATTTTAGTTTTAATTTAATTTTTGTATAGCTTTTAGAGTACTTATTTATTTGTTAAAATTGCATGCATGTCATCTTTTGAAATGGATGGAGCTAGTTTAATCTATCATTGAACTTTCTTTCAAATCTTTGGAGCTTTATTTCTATGGTGGACAACTTTATTATCCACCATTTAGTTTTTAGTTTATTGATGACTTTAATTTAATTTGAATATGTTTATGATTTTTTTGCTATGCCTATTATTAGGATGTATGAGTACGAATTATATTATTCTTTTTAGAATGAATATGATTTTTTTCTCGAACTATTACCACTTTCAAATCATGCCCCCCCCCCCCCCCCCCAAAAAAAAGTATTCCCGTTACTAAGTCATGGGAATTTTATTAATATTTATCCTATGTGGCTAACGGACGTCCAATGTGGCATATTGGGTACTGACATGGCATGCCATATCAATGCCACATGTATAATTCGATTAAAAAACTTAAAAAAAACTATTTTAAAAGATCATAAAATAAAATGAAAACTAAAACAAAATTCAATTTAAAAATATATAAAAATTAAATTAAAATATGTGAAAATTTAAAGTAAATTAAATCTTAAAAAAATCTAAAAATCTGATTTAAAGTTTAAACTTAAACCAAAATCTTTCTTTAAAAAAAAATTAACTTCCTTCCTCTTTCTCTCTCCCGATTCTTCAACTTCACCATTTTTTTTTTCAGCATTGCTTGGTTGGAGAAGACAAAATTGATGTCGACGGGGGCTGAGATTTTTTCGATCGGAGGAGGACGAGGACTTGCAACAGGGTTGGAAAAGCAGATTTGAGATGAGGTCTTTCCCTCTGGTTTCTCTAACGATAGATCTGAGGAGGGGACAAGGGTTTGCATTTGTTGGAGAGGAAGAAGGGTGGTGGTGTTGGGTGGTACTCTTCCTTATTAGGGTCATCAAACTAGGTGACAGTTTGAGAGAAAAAAAATGGCATGGGTGTATGGGTTGAAGGAATGATTGAGATGTTTGGGGATTGGTTCATTTTTCAAATATGGGAAGTTTTTGAATGATTTTGGTGGAGTTTGAACTTGGTCTCTAAACTGGGTCTTTGAACATGTGTAATGTAGAAGAATGGGTGGTGATGGTGGTTATTGTTTTCTGAATTTGTTTGACGAATTTGAGTTTCAATCTAATTTTTTTTAATTGATCTTCGTAAGACATTCTTGTTTGTTTATTATTTGAATATGGGTTTGTATGATTTTATGCTCGAATATTTGCTTGTTAAAATTCTGACATGATTTTAGCATGAACATGAATTTGGGTTTAGCTTGTTTGTGATTTTTAAGCATTTGTATTGGAATATTCTAGAACATGAACATGAATATGGCTTTGGAGTTTTTTAAACCTTTTTGTATGATTTTATTTTTCATATAAAATTTTAACATTTAAAATTGATTTTTTTATTTTTAAAATTAATTTTGTAATTGAATTATACGTGTGGCGCCACAATTTGTGTTTAACCCAATTTTGACTAGATGACGTGGCTGCTACGGAGAAGACACATGGCGTCATACCACATTAAATTCAGAATGCTAGTCAGAATGAGTAGTTGCTCGAGGAGGCTATGTCAGAATATAAAAAGTTGTTTCACAAAGAGCCAATAACCTACTTGATGATGGAGCAGACTAGTGACATCTCATGAAGCTGCATGGAGTACAAGACTTGTTTGTTAAGCAGTACGCTTTACCCAAAGATCCGAGTTTCATGAGACACTATCAAATATTCCAAGATATTTATGAAACTGATATTTAAATTGTATTATTCCTATATTATTTGAAGGGTAGGCAATCATTTGGTACCCTGTGTTTTTGTAAAGTATCATTTTGGTACCCTCTGTTTTCAATAATGCTCATATGGTACCCTGTATTTTAAAATCGTACATATTTGGTACCTTAAACTCAAATTTAATTAATAAAATTTTACCAATTTAATCAAACTGCTGTCAATTATGTAAGTTCCAAATTTAAATTTAATTACTTAATTACATATAACTGATGACAGTTAATCATATTGAGAAATTTTATCTATCAAATCTGAGTTTAAGGTATCAAATATGTATAATTTTAAAATACAGGGTACCATATGAGCATTATTAAAAATAGAGGGTACCAAAATGATACTTTGCAAAAACATAAGGTACTAAATGAGTAAATTCCCTTATTTGAATATGTAACTGAATGTATTGATCCTACACCTACACGTGTAGGGCCTAGATTTGCTTGTAAAGGCCCATAGCCCATTAAGACTATCTATAAATAAGGGGTTTATTAAATCATTAACCCTAAGTGAGAAAGAGGAGAAAAAGAGCTAGATATTTATTTTGTAAGAACTCTACGTACAATTCCCTTCTAATTGTGTTCTTTCGTCAGCTTAAGAAACTCACTTGAACCCTGTTTCTTCTTGATCTTAAGAGTGATGCTTTTCCTATAAATAAAAGTGCAAGTGGACTAGGTCATTGCCAACTCTTGAGACTGAACCACTATAAAATTCTTTGTGTCGTTTACTTGATTCCAAATTCGTTTAATTCTTATTATGTCGTATAAATTGACTCAGTGTCGCTGACCAAAATGCTGGTCAACATTTTGTGCTTTCGTTGAGATTTAAACTCGAGATCTTATTCTATTAGATCCACTTGACACAATGGCTATCACTACTAGAAGCCAAAGTCAAGAACCGCAGGGGGGAACCCTAACACTGCCCAACCTGATTGCTCCTCAAGCAGTAAGATCCCTCATTTGCGCCTTGCTCATCCATCTCATCATCTTGGAAACCTACCTCCACCAGCCACATTTAGGCATGATGAGCCCCACATGGGCTTAGGAGAAGAACTGCACCCTGACCTTGAACAGCTGAAAGGGGTCATGGGGCAAATGTAGGAGCAATTCATTGCCATGCATGAAAGTCAGGCAGCTGCTCAAGAGGCTATATCTAAAGCCCTCAACTAACAACGACAAGATTTTTGAACTTGGATGGATCATAGACAGTGAACACTTGAAGCTCGCCAAGAAGAAGTTAACTGTAGTAATGCTGAGGCAGCAAGGTTGCTAGAGGTCGTCTTGTCACAGAATCAAGCAACAAGAGCTCCACCAATGAATCCTCAACCTAAGAACATTAGGCAAGTGAATCCTGAAATCCAACGATGATAGACCATGGTTCCTCAATTAATATTCTGTTCAAAACAACCCTTGCGAGAATGAAGTTGTCAGTTCGAGACCTAGAAAAATCCACACAAACTGTATATGTTTTTAGTGGAGAAGGCTTGACACTAGTAGGAATGATCAAGTTAGTAGTAATAGTGGGAACTACACCTGCAAACAACGCAGTTATGGCAACATTTGTTGTGGTCGATATTCCCTCAGCCTTCAATGCCCTCTTAGGAAGATCGATCTTGATTGACTTGCAAGCCATAACATTCGTATATCATCTCATGATGAAATTTCCAACCAACGCAAAGATCGGATGTGCAAAAGGAAATCAGAGAGAAGCTCGAAAATGTTAGAATTCTTCCATTACAACTGCTAAGATAGCTTGGCCACGACCATCATGATATTTGTTGGACCAGCGAATAGGAAGCCAACAACAGAGATAGGCATAAGCAACATCGAGCAACAAAGTAATGCATCCTCAGAAGAGGCAAGCAGCTCCAAATAGGAAATTTCCCAAAGCGAGGGAGAAGATATTGATCCCTCTTTGGGGACTTTGATACTGGGGTGGGACCTACTGAAGACCTGGAGGAAGTCCCACTTGACCAGAACGAACCGACGAAGACAATCAAGATTGGGAGAAGTTTAGCTAAGGAAGTCAATTCTGAACTAGTAAACTTCTTAAGGAACAATCGGGAAGTATTAACTTGGTCACACAAAGACATGGTTGGCATAAGCCCCACAGTTATCAATCGTGCTCTAAATATAGACAAAGACAACCTTAAGCTTGTACAACAGCATAGAAGGCTGCTTGATAAAGAGAGATCAAAGGCTTTAAAAAAGAAGTCCAAAGGCTAAAAGAAAACAAGTTTATAAGAGAAGCCTCTACCCCGAGTAGGTTTCTAATCCAGTTCTAGTACCAAAACCCAATGGCAAATGGAGGACTTGTGTACATTTCACTGACTTAAACAAGGCATGCCCAAAGGACTGCTTCCCCCTACCAAGAATCGACCAGCTAGTCGATGCCACGACAGGGCACAAAATCCTCACATTTATGGATGCTTACTAAGTGTACAATCAGATCAATATGCACCCTCCATATGAGGAACATACAAGCTTTAGAACTGACGTAGGATTGTATTGTAACAAAGTAATGCCTTTTGGTCTAAAAAAAAATGTTGGTGCAACGTATCAACGATTGGTAAATACGATGTTCAGAGACCAAATAGGCAAAAACATGGAGGTATATGTTGACGACATGCTGGTAAAATCAAAAGAGTCTGGGAGCATGTTGATGGACCCAAATTAAGGCTAAACTCCCTTATTTATAGCAAAAAAAAAATGCATTAAAATAATAAATTTAAATTAATTAAATTGATTAAATTAATAATAATATGGCAAATAGGAGTAAATTATAGGGTGTAATGATGATGTTTTGGGGTAAAATGTGTAGAAAAGTTTGGGTAAAAATTTGGTATTTTTAAACAAAATGGACAAGGGGACAAGGTGCTTTTGAGAAGAAGTGTTGGTGACTTGGTGGGTGTGGCAGGCGGCTGGGCAGGTTGAAGAGGAACCAGGCGGGCCTTGGGTTTGGGTGCATCAAGTGGCAGCTGGTGGAATTGGGCTTTGCTGGCAGCTTGGAGGAAGAGGCGTTGGGGACTTCGGCTAGGGTGAGTTGAGTGAAACTGTGGGCCTGGTGGAGGCTTGAATGGCTGGAGTTTCAAGTGGCTTCATGGGCCTTGGTGGTGGGCCTTTTCTAAGGCTCAAAAATGCCATTATTTTTTTTCTTTCCTTGAAAATGCCACATTTTCTTCATTTTTCTTTCTTTTCAAGAGCAAAAATGCCATAAATTCCCTACAAAATAAATATAAAATAAATCATAATAAAATATTTTCAATTATAAAATAAATCAATTTAATTATTTGAAAATATTAATTATAACTTAATTTAATTTAACATTTAGTTTCAATAAAACACACATTTTTTACTTCTAACTAAACACAATAATTCAAATAACATTTTACAAAAAAATAAATATAAAAACACAAAAAAACATATAAAATCACGATAAGACTAATAAATTCAAAATTACTTTAAAACTTAATAAATTAATTAAAAACTCAAGAATTAAGCAACAATTATCACATAAAAAGTGGTAAAATAACTCTATTTTGTAGAGTTATCACATGTGAAGGATCTATCAGAATGCTTTGTCGTCCTTAAGCATTACAATATGAAGTTTAACCCTTTAAATGCTCGTTTGGGGTAAGCTCGGACAAATTTCTTGGTTTCATTGTCAACTCAAGAGGTATAGAAGCTAACCTGGAAAAAATCAAAGCATTGATCGATATGAAATTCCCGACCAAGATAAAGGAAGTACAGAGTCTAACGGGACATATTGCAGCCCTCAGTAGATTTCTCTCAAAATCTACTGACAAATGCGTACCCTTTTCAACCTGCTAAGAGGAAATAGCAAGTTTGAATGGACGGAGGAATGTGAAAAGGCTTTCCAATAACTTAAGAAGCACTTGACTCAACCTTCAGTCTTGTCGAAACCGACTGAGGGGGGAAATTCTATACTTGAATCTATTAGTCACTCAATACATTGTTAGTGCAGCCCTTATCCGAGAAATGGATAGGACCAACCATCCGGAATATTATATAAGCAAAAGGTTGGTCGGGGCAGAATCACGGTACCCATTAGTTGCAAAATTGGGTTATTGTATGATGCTCGCAATAAGAAAAGTAAGGCCTCACTTCCAAGCTCATCCAATCACAGTTTTAACCGATCAACCTCTCAGGCAAGTTGTGCAAAAGACAGAGGCATCTGGTTGATTACTTAAGTGGGATGGTGAGCTCGGGCAGTATCATCTTACCTACCAACCAAAGACTGCTATCAAATGAAAATCTTTAGCAGACTTTATTGCTGAATGCACTGGAATACAAGAAGAGGATGAGCAAGCAAAAAAGTCTGAAGACAACGAAAAAACTGGCCCGTTTGGAGGTTGTTCGCAGATGGATCCTCTAATGAGCATAATTCTGGAGCTGGACTTATACTTATCACGCATGAAGGACATCATATTCACTACGCGCTAGGGTTCAGCTTCAGTGCCTCAAACAATGAGGCAGAGTATGAAGCCTTGCTAGTAGGATTACGACTCGCTAGAGATGTTAAAGCTGTGGCGATAGACATATATAGTGATTCACAACTTGTTGTGAATCCGATTTTGGGAGAATACCAAGCTCAAGGAATAAAAATGGCATCCTACCTCAGGAAAGAGAAAGATCTCTTGGAACAATGAAAAAAAAATTACCATCTAACAAGTGCCCCGTGACCGAAATTCCAATGCAGCGCCTCAGCAAAATTCGCAAGTGCCAAGGATGAAGACACCCTAAATGTAATACCAGCTGAGCACCCAACCCAACCAAGTATTAATGAAATAGAGCAAACACTACTGCTTGATAATACTCCATCCTGGATGACTCCTATAGCCACGTACCTAGAGCACGGCACATTTCCTCAAGAAACAAATGAAGCTTGGCGAATTTCAAGGCAATATGCTAGGTACGTGATTATTGATGGAGTAATGTACAGAACTGGGTATTCTATGCCTTTGATCCATGTGTACTAAAACAGAAGCTGAACTGCTAATGATAGAAGTGCATGGGGGATTTTGTGGCAACCATGCAGGGGGCAAAGTCTAGCCAAGAAGATATTGAGACAAGGATATTTTTGGCCCACGATGAATGAAGATTCCATGGAGTACGTCCGAAAATGTGATAAATGCCAAAGATTCTCCAAAATCCCTTGAGCATTGCCTAATGAACTCAAACAAATGCATAATCCATGGACCTTCATAGTATGGGGCATTGATTTGATCGAGAAACTCCCAACAAGAAAGGGTGGAGTGAAATTTTTGGTGGTCGCGGTGGATTACTTTACAAAGTGGATCGAAGACGAACCACTGGCTATGATTACTTCCAAAAGGTGCTCGATTTCGTAGTCAAAAACATCATATGCAAATATGGGTTACCAAAGAAAATCATTTCAGATAATGGCACTCAGTTTGACAGCGACACATTTACAGAATTTTGTATAAGACATGGTATCACCAAAAGCTTTTCCATAGTTGCTTATCCCAAAGCAAACAGACAAGTAGAAGCTATCAACAAAACCTTAAAGGACACAATGAAAAAGTGTCTCGAGCAAGCCAAAGGCCATTGGTCGGATATTTTTTTGGAAGTCGTAGGGTAATATCGAACTACTGCTCGAACCTCAATTGGACATACTCCATATTTCCTAGCTTATGGATATGAAGCAATGATACAGTTGATTTAACCACCTCCCCCCCCCCCCCCCCCCCCCCACATCGCATCAGAGAAGTACGTATGACCAAGATCAAAACCGCCAATTATTAGTTGAAAGCCTCGACATGATCGAGAAGCAAAGAGAGAAATCACAATTGCAGGTAGCTGCTAACCAACAAAAAGTAGCCAGATACTTCAATTCTCAAGTCAACAATAGAAAGTTTTCCCTAGGAGATCTAGTATTGCGACAAGTGTTCCAAAACACTAAGGATCTTGCAGCAGGAGTTTTGGGACCAAATTGGGAAGGATCATATCAGATCATAGAAGTACTACAACCAAGAACATACATACTTGCTCGACTAAATGGTGAACTAATTGCAAGATACTGGAATGATGAAAACTTGCGAAAGTATTATCAATGAATATTGGTCGAAGGCACCTTTTGCCCACTTAATTTGACCAACATTATTCTTAATCCACTCTACTTGTAAAGGCACGATTATTGCCCAATTACTTTTTTTAAGGCACATATTGCCCATGTTTTTTACTACTAATTATTATGCAGACAATTTTTTTTAGTTATATGGTTAACAAACACGTTTTGCCCTTGATAAATAACAAATTTTTTAGTTAAATTCGATTCTTTATGTTTTTTCTTCAAAAACATGCATTACTCGTAGAATTTTTAAATTCAATAGACACGTTTTGTCCATTTTGTTATAAGATATATACAAGGGAGTGTACTTGACACACTCATTGTTGCCAATTTTGTTATTAAAAAAGTATTACTTAACATGTGTGATTCTTAAACAAAAAATCCAAGCATACTACTATATGATATAATATTCGAGCAGCTGCGATAGCTCAAGAAAGTCTGGTTATTTTGCAAGTGACCTAGGACTCACCTCCTCGATCACTTGGGGGGCATATAAGGTATACATGATCGCACATAAGCAAATAAGTTAAAATAGCACAAGTGAGTAATACTTAAAATATTCAAAAATTTATAAAGTATTGCGCTTCGTCTAGTGAGGACATAGAAAAACCAAGATGTTATAAATATTTGAAATAATCAATAGAGTAAATTGTATATAGCAAAGCAATTGTTCTATCAAAATAATATCATCCGAGCAATATATAATACGAATAAAGCAAGAGTAAAAATAGTCACACATATTATCCTAGATTAAAAGCTGCTCGACCAACCATTGTTTTTTGCACCAAGGACCCTAAGGTCTAAGGTAAAATAAAAAATAATAATAAGATGCTCTCCTCAAGGCTCCACTACCTAGGTATCTTCCCCTTCAGGCTCCTCTGGCTCAACTCCAGGAGTGGCAGGGACTTCTTCAGTAGCAGCAGCAACAAGCTCCTCCTCTTCACGAGCAACGCACTTGGTGATTTCTTTGTCACGAAGATGAGTTGGGATGTAGTCAAAGTTGGCCTCCTTATTATTTTTCCAGAACATGAAAAACAATTGAAGACCGCACTCTTGAACTTGGTCAAGTTCGAGGAGTGAGACTCCTTTTCACGCCGAAGCTCTTCCTCAAGAAGCTTCTTCTCCTATACTGACTTGAGTTATTACACCTCAAGTTCTTCAACACGAACGTCGAGACTGTTCCTCTTCTCCTCAAGCTCCTCCAGCTAGCGCTTGAGTTTGCCCCTTGACTCCTCGAGCACCTTGATCACTTTGCTTTTATCATAAATCTCAGTGTTTTTCCTATCGAGGTCCTTCTAAAATTCCCTAGCAGCTTGAAACTAGAGAGTGCAGCTGTCCTTAAAGTGTTTCACGGCATCCCGCACGATTTTCTCAAGGCCTCCTCGAGTTTGATTGCATCAGCGCGGGTGTTGGTGAGAGTAATAACATCCTACAGAAACAAAGCAAGATGGGATGAATCACATGAAAGGAATAAATGAGTATAAGACTTAGAAGAAAAAATTGAGAATCAAATAGAGAGAAACTCACCGAAAGGATCTTGGATAATGCTCGTCCAAAGCTGGAGTCGACCGATGCGTTTCGATGCTTGAAGACAACTTCAGCGCTTGATGAGTGTTGACCAAGGGTCTGCACCCAGGATTTGGCTCAAAGAGATGGATCAAGCAGTTGCCTTCAGTTTCTCCTTCACTTTTTCCTTCTCGTCTGCAAGAGGAACCATTCCACGGGCAATGGACGAAGTGTCCTAGTGCTTAGGAGCAACAACAGGAGGAATGTCTGACAATTGGATGGAAGGTGCCGTCGGAGGACTAGTAGAAGATCCGCGAGTAGGAGGATCACTCATTTGCCGCTTTGCTGCCGGCTCTTGCTCGAACCGGCTCCCGGAGTCACCATTCTCTCTGCAACGTCCCAAACTACTTAATAAGACTTATGGCCTTGATTAGGGGGGCAGGATGGCAAACTATGGAAAATTATGTGTTTATGTGTATCATTGTATGATTATGTGATTTATATTATAATATGACTTAATATGCATGTTTAGGTGTATTAAATACGCAAGTGGGCCCGTTTCTTATCAGAAGGGAAATTTTCGTAATTTGGCTCGTTATGTGTCTTTTTGGCATATATGTGATATATGTATGAGAACACATTATTATGTGGATATATTTAGGTTACTCGGCACAAGGCGATCCTAGGGAGCAAGTTAGCGGGAAAGTCACAACGGGACCAATACTTGACTCGGGGTGAGTCAAGGGGTATTTTGGGTATTTAGTATATTACTGGGATATTAGGTAATGGGAATAAATATTTGAGGATATATTTGGAGTTAGTGAGATCAGGAGGGAGTTTTGGGAATTTTAACTATTTTACCCTCGGGGGCCTTTTGGGTACCCCGAGCCTGGAGATTTGCTTAAGGTAACTTGAGCTCGAAGTAACCTGACAAAATTAGAAACATGTTCAAATTTTTGTTATCTCTTTCTATCGCTCGTTGCATTTTTGAAGGAAACTCGAGTTTTAGAGCTCGGATTCAAGTGAGGTTAGAGTCATAATGATTCTAGGAAAGATTAAAAGCTTGATAGCCTAAAGACTTAACTGGAAAACAACGTAATCAGAGATAATCTAAGTTTTAAGTTATGAGTTTTTGAGTTCTTAAGATTTCATTGGATTTTATGGTTTTGATGAGTTTTTGATTTATTTGTGTTGACTGTGTTTTTAGCCAACGACGTGAGAACGTCAAATACGACAAACCTTCAAGAGAATTTAAATAACACAGACAGTTCAAACAAGAAAAGTAAATAACACACAAGATTTTTATAGTGGTTCAGCCCCGATCAGTCGGTAATAGCCTAATCCACTTAGAGTTGTGATTATCGATCTGTACTCAAGATCAGATGGACTGAGCCAACTAAGTTTCTTCAGTACAGATTGCAAAAATACAAGAATCCTTTCAAATACCAGCACTTTCTCTCTCTAGAATGCTCAGACCCAAATTTTCTCTCTCTAGAATACTCAGACCCAAAAGTCTAGAAAGAAGAAGCAGACCTCCTCTCTAATCCCATAAGCCCTCTATTTATAGGCTTAGGGTCATACATCTGATATCCCCTAGAATCGGGATATTTTATTATATTTATTGCATTTAAATTACAAAAAACATTCAAAATGTAACAAACCCCCCATTTGTGGGAAGAATGAGAGATTCCCGCATATCTTGTTGAAGTTGTTTCTGGTAATCTTGACTTAGTCCTCCTCTAGCTAGTTGATCCACCTCCTACTGACCACTCATGCAAGTGCTGGTCGGACATGTGCATGGTGGTAGGACATGTTTTTGTGGGTCGGACAAGTGCATGGTGGTAGGACATGCACTCCTCTCCTATAACATGCCATATCTCTCCTCTAACATGGCACTATCCTCTAGCATGCCATATCTCTCCTCTAACATGGCACTCTTTTATTTGGGCAACCATGCATTTGTTGGACATATGTATAAAGACCAAATTCTTGGCCTCTCCTCGGACCACATTCTTGGGGTCTCCTAGGACCACTCTCTTGGGCTCTCCTCGGACCACACCCTTGGGATCTCCTAGGATGCACTCTCCTTAGCTCTCCTAGGATGCACTCTCCTTAGGTCTCCTCGGACCACACCCTTGGGATCTCCTAGGATGCACTCTCCTTAGCTCTCCTAGGATGCACTTGGCTTGGTTATGACATCTTTCAAGCAGTCCAAACTCTTCACCAGTCTACCGGGTCACTTTATCACAACTCTGAGGAGTCAATGTATTTATTGACTATTAATATATCTTTTACTGACCATGCACTGCCACTTGTCACCTTTATTGCCACATCATTGATCTCCAATTTTTGGGGATAACAGTTTGTAACTTGGGTTTTGATGGTTTTGGGCTGCTGAGTTGATTGGGAACATTTTTTTTTTTGGGATTTGGTTATGTTTTGATAGGATTTTTTGAGGGATTTATCTTGAGAAAATGGAGAAAAACTGAGTTTGTAGATTGATTCGTGGCCCTGTTCTTGGGGCGGTGCAGCTCTCTTGGGTGCAGTGAGAAGATGGTGCCTTTGGGCCTTTTGAGTTGCGACACTTGTTATGGCGTGCCTCGGTGCGGGTGCAGTCAAGGATGAGCCTTGGGCCTTTTACTTGAGTGGGTTGTGGCTCAAATTCTTGGGGTCGCGGCGCTTAAGGGATTTCAGGCCTTGGGGAGGTTTTGAGTGCGGGAGCTCAAACCTAAGGGCTCGGGATCGATCCTACTACCCGGTTTAGTAGGATTCGACGCCCCGGAGGCTAGGAATCAGTCTGGAAGCCTATATTTACTCGTTATTTATGGGATTATATACTTGGTTGTGACTAGGTTATCCCTAGGAGCTCGGAATCATGATCGTGCTTGAGGGTCGTTCTTATTATACATTACACTCAGACCTAAGGTAAGAAAAATGAACCCAATACGTGATGTACATGATTAGGGCTTGGCCCGAATGTTGAAAATATATTTGATTAGGGCTTGGGCCTTGTAAATGTGTATGATTATGCATGTGATTGATTGATTAAGCATGTGGAATGCTCTGTATCTGGATATTTGTTATATGATGAATGCATGTCTGCATTATCTAATTGAGAAAGGCTTGACTTATGAGTCAAGGACGGAAATAGCGCTGAGCGCTGGTCGAAAAGATTTGACTTATCATTCAAGGGAGGCAATAGTGCGCTGAGCATTGGTCGATATGGTTAGGCCTAATCAGGAGTCCATCATACAATGGGCCAGCTCCAAGGCTGGTTATACAGATGATAGGGCTATGGGCCCCAGGGTGACTTTTTAGTCCCATATCCTAGGGTTGGGCCCCAGTGTGATTTATTAATCATGTGTTTTGGGCAACGGGCTCCGGTATGATTCAATTAATCATTTAATTAGAGCATCTGGCCCCATATGACGTTGTAGTCATTTATATGAATGGTATGCATGCATGAGTAGGGTTATTACTGCTAGGCACACTTATTTTGATTTAGTAACATGTTACTAACTGCTTATGAGCATGTTTAAGTTTTCTTGTTGGACCTTGGCTCACGGGTGCTATGTGGTGCAAGTAAGGGGAAAGGGAAGTTGGACCAGCCATGAGTTGGAGAGCTTCGGTGGCGACGTGTACAAATGCGGCTGCTAGACCACCACAACCAAGGTTTCTCAGAGGAACTAGGGTTAAACCCTATTTTTATCGCTTAGGTTGGTGGGTTGTAACTTTTGAGTTGTAATTATCCTTTTCGAACTGTAAACAACTTTGTAAATGTTTATTATGAGATCTCGTGTACAACTTAATGTTTTAATGAAATATCTATCCCTTTCGATCAAAATTTTTAACCCTACATTGTTAATCACATTTAGTTGCACGTTTATGGCCAAATGACTTGTTTAGCGAGATTAGCACTATTTAAAGTACACTGTGTAACAGTCTTGGCTAACCAGGACGTTACACTCTTGGTGCTCTTTTGGCCGGAGCTGGAGGGGAAGCATAGAGATTGAACATCTCTGAATCAGACATGGCTGTAGTTAAAAAATGCAAGTGTATTAGATCATGGAAATATATAAACAATTAGTACACTTTATACAAATGTTATATGACTCAAAAGACTTTTCAAAATAACCTACGACCACAACATGCACACAATAATGGGAATAATATATTATGTGGAATCCCCCTCCTCGTCAAAAGACATGGGCTCATCCTCCTCCACTTCCAGCACTTTCTTGCCTTTTCCTTTATCAACAGATGGTGTTGAGGCTCAAGGGCGAGGAGCATCACCTTGTTCCCTTATGTTGATCCCTGTTGTTCTCATATGAGGGATAGGGATCGCTTGAGACTAGTCAGAATGCCTCAATCCTTCCTCAACTGCTTCCTCAGCGGTTCCTCCACCAGCAATGCCTTCTTCATTGGCATAGTGGGTATCGAGCAAACCAACTCCCCTCAGGTTCTCGTCGGTTACGAGCAGTCTATAGTAATTTGCTTAAAAGGGAAGCTGATCTAAGACCACTACTCGCCTGTCCATCTCCACAATAGGAATGGGTTTATCCCATGACCCTAAACACAAGAAAAAATAAAGGCCAAAGAAAAAAAGAGAAAACGAAGAATGTAACCTCGCATACTAAAATAATTACCTACTTATTGGAGAGCTTGATTGTTTGCGACCAGGGAAGTTGTTAGAAAATGCTCCTTATCATCACTGCCCATGTTGCTCCTAAAGGTGGGCTCAGTTAGGACCTCCCTGGTCTTGTCCCGGTGACAGAAGTAGAATAACCCAGTACCTTTATGGCCTGGATTCGATTTCAAATCGAATAAGTAATGGACCTCATGAGGAGTAGGAGCAACCCTTCCTTGATTGTGATAAAGGATAAATAATGCTGAGAGCATTAAGTATCCATTTGGGGTTATTTGAAAATGAGCGACGTTGAAGTAATTTGCGACGCTCTTACAATAAAGATGGAGGGGGAGACTGGCGCCTGCCTGAATATTATATATCGACCAGGCACTATACGCACCACCAGGACTATGCGTTCGCTGGTCGGGTCGAGGGAGAACTAAATCTACCCCCTAAGTCTATATCTTTGGGGATACTCCCCAAGTAACTAGCTCGAGAAGGTACTGGATGGAGCCACATACCACTTAACCTGCCTCCTCGAACGGACTTTTCTCTTCGTGACAAGTCTTATGATATTAGTTAGCTGATTGTCGTCAAAACCAATCTCATCAAAAGGCATATCTTGAGGTCGTGCCTGCAGTTGCTCTTGTGGTTGTGGTTGTTGCTTGGGTTGTTCTCTTTCTAACTGTTCAGGTTGTTGTTGTTGTATGGGCTACTCAACATTTTTCCCAATGGTTGCATACCTAGCAACCTGAGGATATGCAGCAGATCTGTGTCTGGTCTTTTGCTTGATCCTAGCAATATCTGAAGAGTGACAAACAACAATTATGGCGTCTTCAACAAATGAAGACTTTCTTGTTGCCCTCCCTCTGGTCGGAACTCCGACTGGGACCGGATCAACAAAGTCAGGATGCAGAATAAAAATCCAATTATCTGGAAGGAATTTCCTAATTCCTTGTTCTAATTCCTCAATCATCTGGCAATATTTCTAATCAGGAACAAAATGAAAATCATAATGAAAGTACTCACTAGATTCATCATATGGTTTCGAAATATCACGATTGAGGTCAATATCTGGTCGACTTCGTTCCACTTCATCGACCAGAGTCTGTAGCAGATCCAGGTCAATAGAATAATCATTTTCCCCAGTGATTGTGTGCATACATATGGTGAAAAGTAGAGGGGACATGAGCTATTCGACCAACCTATGTGTGTGCCTAACTAATTTTGAGATGTTCAAAAAACACGATTCTACTTTCAAGCAGAAACTAGTGCAGATTTAAAAAGGCAAGCAGTACTTCTTTGAGTTTTCAAATAAAAAAAAAATCCTCTCGAAGCCAACAACATAATCAAGGGTAATCCAAGACCTAACATTATTTTACTACTCCCTCAGCAGACATTTTCCTAGAAAATCAGTGATTTTTGCAAAAAAAACAGACTAGTTTTTACGTAAAAAAATCAAGAACATACAAATATGAAATCTCCAAAAGATGCATGGAAGTTATGCAACAAATAACTAAGAGATATTCAAATGCAAAAAAAGAAGTTGGAAACTTACTATGATGAGAATTTGGTTGAAAGACTGGGAGAAAAATGGGATTTTTGGAAGAGGAAATGAAGAGCAAGGTCACGGTTTGAGAGGGTTTCAAAGAAAAAGAAAGCTTGGAAATTTTGAAAAAGTAAAGAATGAAAGGTTATGGGAATACCTATTTATAGGTAACGACTAGGAAGCAAGCAAGTGAGGTCATCTTAAAAAAAATCATCATGAGTTTCTGAGGTGATGTGATGTTATGTGCATGGGTTGGTGAAAAGGGGCCTCGTTTTTTGCTGAATAGGTGCAATGATGACAGAGTGGGAAAGTGTGGCAGACGCTTAGGAAACCCAAAAGACATCAGTTGCATATTCGAGGAGGCGTGGACATTGCGTATAAAAGCAAAGCTTTGAGCTATAAAGTGATAAAAAGAAGGTGAATAATTGCTTACCTGTCGAAGATTGGAAGTTTATCCAGTGTTGGTCGCCCTAGGATAAACTTAGGGGGAAAATGTTTAACCCAATTTTGACTGAATGATGTGGCTGCTACGAAGAAGACACGTGGCATCATACCACATTAAATTCAGAATGCTAGTTGGAATGAGTAGCTACTTGAGGAGGCTATGTCAGAATATAAAAGGTTGTTTCGCAAAGAACCAATTACTTACTCGATGATGGAGCATTCTAGTGCTATTTCATGAAGTTGCTCGGATTACAAGACTTGTTTGTTAAGCAATACGCTTTACATAAAGATCCAAGTTTCACGAGACACTATCAAATATTCCAAGATATTTATGAAACTGATATTTAAATTATATTATTCCTATATTATTTGAATATGTAACTGAATGTACTGATCCCACACCTACACCTGTAAGGCCTAGATTTTCTTGTAAGGGCCCATAGCCTATTAAGACTCTCTATAAATAATTGGTTTATTCAATCATTAACCTTAAGTGAAAAAGAGCTAGATATTTATGTTGACCCTCAAATCGGTCATCGACACGGAGTCAGATAAATAATATAAAATGAGATGAAAACAAGAAGAAATCAAGGCGAAAAGGTAAACAACACAAACAATTTATAGTGGTTCGGCCCCAATTAGATGGTAATAACCTACGACCACTTAGTGTTTTTATTGATGTAGAATCCCAATACTGTGATCAATGAACTAGGGTTCACGAGTTTCACAAGCTTTAGGATGATTACAATTTTGGTGAATAATAACACTATAATTTTCTCTCATAATTCTCCAAATCCAAAAAGTCCTAAAAAAAAGGTCCCCTCCCTTGAGCCCTTTGATTCATATTTATAGGCTCAAGAAGGTTACATGGGCAAATAGGCATTAATTACAATTACAACTTGCGCATCTGGATAATAAGATAAATTACAATTAATGCACAATTAAAAGATTGTACATCTGAAGGAAATAAATGAATATATGCAACCAGGCTGGTCGCACATAAGTATGATGCTTGATACACCAATAATCTTCTGATCGATGGCCGAGCAGGATACACTTACTTAAAATAATCACGTGCCTCCCACGTGTAAACTAATCCTGTAACGTCATCAGGTAGTCCATTTTTGGGTAAACAATTTCTTTTGTTAGCACTCTATATACAAAACCCTGCGAATTGTATTCTTTCTTCATCTTAAGAAACTTAGTTGAGATCATTACCAACTCTTGGGGCCGAACCACTATAAAATTCTTTGTGCCCTTTACTTGATTCCAAATTCATTTAATTCTTATTCTGTCGAATAAATTGACTCAGTGTCGTTGACCAAAATGTTGGTCAACAATTTGAAAGTGGTAATAGCTCAAGGAAAAAATCCTATTTATTCTTCTTTTTATATGTTTCTTTCGAATATTGTGTTCATGAATGTATGAATGATTTAAAGTCTTTTAAAATTGAATTTTGATATTTTTCTACATAAAAGTTAAAGCCTAAAATACCCAACTCTTACTTCCTAAGGTTGGGTTGTACAATAATAATAATAATAATAATAATAAGTGAATCACCAATAGTTTCTCCAAACAATAGCCATTGGGTTGGTCCACTAAAACACACTCAATCCAACGCAACGCAAGTGCACCCCTAATTCTTTGTTCGTTGTCATTATGATTCAACATCACTTAGTAAACACATGTATAATTCTTTCATCCAAACTCCAAAGGTGATGATTCAAAATGATATAGAAAGCTGAGATAGATATCTACAATTCAATTTTCATGAGTTTGTCAAGAAAATGATGAGATCATAGTCAACCAGACTTGAAGCTCTAAATTGGCTCCAAAATCAATAATTAAGATTAGTACTACACACTTTAAGATAACACATCAAATCTACATAAAAATTTGAGGTAAACAAACCAAAACAACATAAAAGAGTTGTGAATGAGTGCATGTACTTCTTTTTAAAGAAAAAACAAACGTTGATCTAAAATACAAATAGAAAAATTAACAACCAAAATCTGATTTTTTTTTCTTCTCCCTCTCAACAACCTTTCCTTTCATTTAGTTTCAATCTATCTTACCCACTCCTTCCCCCCTAAGTTTACACCAGTCACTCACCACCACGACCATAAGTAAAGCAAGAGCACAACACTAAGTATCGCGAGCGAGTAACATTCGATCCCTCGTCTACGAGTAGAGCCCCCCATCCAGCCAATCTGTCTCCTCTCCAAACCATCATCCTTTTCAAGTCGGTGTCCTCCCTACTCAAGTATAATTTTGTTTTTAGTAAAAACTATTGTTTCTATTTTATAAATTTAATATACTATTTGCAATATTTATTTCCAACATGTAATTTTGTTAGATATTGTTATTTTATAGGAAATATAGCTTTAAATTGGATTTTTCATTGTTTATTGCTGAAATGTGAGCTTGGAAGAAAGGTATGCTTATTATTATTATTATTATTGCCGAAATCTAATTTTAAATGTTGTTTTGTTGAACTTTACCTGTTCTTAAATCTGAGCTTCGAAGAAAGGTATGCTTGCTGGCATCTTTGCCTTTTGTTTTATGTTGCTTAAGTATCTAGTGATACGCTTACTCATATTCTTAAAAGTTGTTAATCAATTACTATATCATGTTTTCTCAAATTTTGGCAAACTAGTAACAGGTTACCACTTTGAAGAAAATAAATTGAAAAAGAGTTATTGTGTCGTGTCTTTTTAGATTTTGGCATACTAGTAACCGATTACAATTCTATGATTTTTATATTTTGCCAAACTAGTAACTAGTTCAACTATGAAAATTGTAAAAAATGATAACCAAATACTGTATTGTGCTTTTTTTAGATTTTGGCAAACTACTGACCCGTTACCACTATGAAAAGTGAAAAAATGGTAAGTAGTTAATGGCTCATGTTTATCAAAGTTTGGCATATAGTAACTGGTTACCAGTTAGAAAACCATAAAATTGGTAACCAATTACTGGGTAATATTTTTGAAATTTTGGCATATTAGTAATGGTTACCAACAAACTGGTAACTAGTTGTCATGTCGTGTCTTTTAAATTTTGGTAGACTAGTAACCAATACCACTATAGAAAATAAAATAAAAAATTAGTGACCAGTTACTTGGTTGTTTTTTAACATAATATTGGTATTCAGTAATCACTTAAAAAGGTCGATATTCTTTTTCATATCCAATCTGCAAAAGTAGTCACTTAAATGATAAATATTTGTGTCGTTACTGTTTGAGTCTACAATTCTAGTATTCGCTTTTAGCCTTTTCAAACCATCTCCAAAATGTAAATTTTGTATTAAATTTGGCACAAAAAATGAGTCAATATTATATTTGGCTGAATGTTTATAGTTGTGCTCTAATGCACTAGATGCAAATTAATTAAAAAAAAGTCAACAATTCATTTAATATTTATTAATAATATACAAAAAAATAATTTTTTCTTTGTTAATTATAAAAAAAGTAGTCATTAATTGTTAAATAATAAATTAGTGGTAATATGGTAAATAAAAAGTGACATTAATTGTTGTGCCAAATTTAACACACTTTTTAGAATACCATTAGAGTGATAATTTTGTTAAAATTTGCTAAATATAACAATGAAGCATATAATTAGCACTCCATTAGAAATGCTCTTACACAAATGGTATTCAACTAATTTAAAGTTTTAATTTTGTTGGCCATCTAGTTCTCTACATAGTAAAGATTAAAAGGCAACGCAAGGAACTAGTGATACATTTTCTGAACAAATTCTTCTTGCATTTGCTAAATTAATTAATTTTTTTCATCTCATATGGTACATACATTATTCTTCTTCTACTTTTTTTAAATAGATATGAATTACAATTATCTTTTATGTAGAGAATGCAGTTGTTGTATCAACATTGCACTGTTCACAGTCCAATATATTTGAATTTAATTTGGCTATACAGTGGCATGTGGCAATATAGGAAATCAAATATTTATGTTTATAGACATTATATGAGGTGCTTTAAAGTATGATAATCTCGATTACACTCAAACCATTTCCATTTCAATCTATGTAGCCTTGATAGTTGAAGCTAGAAAGAAGAAATTTAGTACTTTGTAAGTAATTTTTTTGGTCAATTTGTCTATGAAATCATCAAAAATAGACCTCGATTGGCTTTTAATTGATTACATAAATTACGACCCCTAACCCGAAACTCCTCTTCTCGAAGAACTTACTACCATGCTCGACCCCCAATTGGCCTTCAATGTTGGTCTCTACAACCAAGGCGTACAAAGGCCAATATGGTGGCTTGATTCCTCAATTACCCCACCATCATTGATCTCTACGACCAATATAAATCCCAATGTGGCGGCTTGATTCCTCGATTGCCCCACCATCATTGCCATAACCAACGAGAAACATATACTTGGGTACCTGCTAAATCATTAAATCAATTGTTGCCTCATCCGGGGAGAGAAAAAAAATCACATGTACTCAAATTTCCTGTCTCCTCCATGTCCCACAAATTATTTAAAGACACATAATTTATTTATTTAATATATATTTAAATTATTTACAACTTTTTATTTTTCCAACTATAAATAAATGAGGTGTCTTAAAATAATTAGTAGGACATTGAGGAAACACAAAATTGGGGACAGCAGATTTTTTTTCCCGGGGAGAACGCGTTGGTGAAGCCATATTGAAATTTTTGTAAGATTACCTATTGAATTTAACCAACAATATAATTAATGCAACACAGTTATAAAATTATTTTATCAGACTGATATTCTAATATATCATGACAAATTGCTGATAATTCAGAATATACAAACACAAAGTAAACAAACTTGAAAGTAAAGTGAGACAAGATTTTTTTTACGTAGTTTGGAAAACCTAGTCTACGGGACCAAGTCCAGAAATAAAATCAATTAGTAAAGTCTCAAGAATACAATAAGAAATTGACTTATACAATATTAGACTCCCTCTAAATCCTTCTCGTAACATTGAAGTATTCCACTTTAGTAATCTGATTTTGATAAACATCAAGAACACAAAATCCCTTCTCACCTTGATGAGTGCTCACTTCCTCCCGAAGTGGGTCTTATGGAAATCTTCTCCCGAAGATTATATGTCACGTTCACAAGTTTTATGACCTATTTAATAATAAAAAACACAAAACAAAACAAACAAACCAAAAGATAGTTTAACAAAGACTGCTCTTTACATAAAAAAGAACTCTTCAATATATGAAATATTAGAATTGGAAAGAGTTAAGATTAGTTGCTGCTTAGGTCTGATATTTATAGAGTTTAAGAAACCCTAAGGCAAGCCAATCTCTCGCTTTTGATCTCAATCAGATCAAATAAGAGAGTTTCCAAAAATAGCTCTCAATTACATTTACGATAAGATAAATCCGGATGTAACAGAAGATCATTCTGTATCATCAGAAATGAACGAACCTGGACTTTATTCTAAACCAAGTTTATTTCAGATTTGAACTTTCTTGGGCACAAAGATATTTCAAGATAATCAAATTAAATCAATTAAGACCAATAAATCAGCTTAGTAATCAATTATGTACTAAACATAATATTATAGACATAGTTACCTTATATAAATAGGGAAACTTGTCTATAGATAATTTGTTTAATATATAATTCATACTTACCCAAAAGAGCACAATATATTAATTATACCATATATATATTTTCGAAAATCAACACATAATTAGAAAAATATATGGCTTAATAAGTTAGCCAATCTTAAGATTTTACAATCTCCCCCTTTGGCAACTTTTTAGACAAAATATAGTTTTAGCAATTTGGTGAAAATTTAGGGTCATTGCCCTAGTTGACAATTTTGGCATTTTTCTGAAGTACCCAATGGAGATGTTGTCACACTACACCAGTGGTAGCCTTTCTCATTGGTAGCGTATCATCTACATAGGTCTAATTACACAGACTCAACTTACTCAAAGCTGACTTTCATATACTAGTGTAGGTAGCTCTATTCTCACAAAGGAACCTGAAACTGAAGAATTTTTGTTAATTTTTACTCTCATAGTAAGCATTTTTTTAAAAAATATAACATGAAGAAATATTTATTTCAAAATCAACACACTAAGCATGACATATGTAAAAAATAATTAATCTAAAACATAGTACTCACAATTTTTTTCAATAAGTTTGAAAATTGTTTAAACATGTATACAATTATTTAATAAGCAACTAGGGGAACACAGTCAAGAACAAAACAAAAATTATGTACTTAAAACCCCCCAAGGATTTCCTGACAGAATTAAATTGAATTGAATATAGGGGTTTTGTGAAAATATCAGCAATTTTCTTGTCAGTCTCATTGTATTCCAAGATCAATGTATTATTTTCAACAAGCTCTTTAATGAAATGGTATCTAATGATATATGTTTTGTGCATGAGTGTTGAACTGGATCTTTAGAAAAATTTATTGCACTAGTATTGTCACAAAAAATAGTTAAAGTATTCAATTAAAATTAATAGTGAGTCATCATTTGTTTCATTCACAACAGTTGAGTAGAACAATTGCCAGCAGCAATGTACTCGGCCTCAGCAGTATATAATAAAATGGAAGTATTCTTTTTGTTGTGCCATGACACCAAGTTATTCCCCAGATAGAAACATCATCCACTTGCGATGAATTCATCACTTTTATTTTTAAAAAAATCCATTTTGTTCCAATGACATTTGTGTGATTTGGTCTGGGCACAAGGGTCCACACATCATATATGGAAAATTGTTCCAAGTCTTCTTGCATAACTTTACTCCAAGACTCATCAGTTAAATCTTTTTTAACATTTTTTGGTTCTAGTGACGAGGTGAAACACACATATTGGATGAGAATTACATACATTTTCCTTGGAGCATGCTTTCTTCTAAATCTCTCAGAATGAGATCAGCTGGATGATTCTTTTTAACTCTAGCTGAAGGTTCTCTCTGAATTGAATCAGTGATAATTTTAGGCATTTGTGTCTCTGTCTGTTCAAATGTGGATGTATCAGATGTGTCGGATGATGATTCAATTTTAGTTCATGTGGCAACAGATGAAATTTTTGGTACATCATTTTGGACTTTTGATTGAATAAGAGATTCTTCCATAAATTTATTTATCTCGTCTTTTGTTGAAAATTCTGAAAAATCTTTGACATCATCAAAAACAACATTAACAAACTCCATAACAGTTTGGGTTCTCATGTTGTACACATGATATGCCCTACTGTTTATGAAATAACCAAGAAATACACATACATCACTTTTAGCATCAACATTTTCCAGCATTTTCTCGATCTCTCAATATGTAACACATACAACCAAAAATGTGAAAATAACTTACATTTGGACGCTTACCTTTCCAGATCTCATAAGGAGTGGTAGTACCTAGACGTAAAAACACTTTATTTAATGTGTAGCAGGTAGTATTAATATCTTCAGCCTACAATCTTTTGGACAATTTCTTGCTCTTCAACATTACTCTTGCCATTTCCTTAAGAGTGTGATTCTTCCTCTCAACAACTCCATTTTGTTCAGGAGTTTTTGGAGCTGAAAATTTATGAGATATACCACAAGATTTACATAATTCATTATACACAGCATTCCCAAATTTTTTACCATGATCCCTACGAATTCTAACAATCTTGCCAATATGAAAATATTTTTCAACTTTTAATTTCAAACACAGAGTATTAAAGCTTCAAAAGTGTCAGCTTTTTCTCTTTAAAAATCAACCCAAGTAAAACGAGAGAAATCATCTACACAAACAAAGATATATCTTTTTCCATTTAAGCTTTCAACCTGAATTGGACCCATTAGATCCATGTGAAGCAATTCTAAGACCTTGGTGGTATTCACATCTGAAATACTTTTGTGAGTGATCTTTAATTGCTTACCAAGCTGGCAAGGTTCGCACTTACTGGTAGATACTTACTGGTAGATTCTCTTCCAATTTTGGGTAATCCTCGAACAATACCTGCATTTGACAAATTTTTCAAGTATTTAAAATTAATGTGACCAAGTTTTTCATGGAACACATTAGTTGAATTGCTTATGGTTGAGTGGCATGATAGATTTTGAGAGAGAGTATAACAATTATCAACTGATATGAATCCTTTTAGAACAAAATTTCTATAACGCCCTGGTTAGCCAAGATCATTACACTAGGTATTTTAATATTTCTTAACTCGCTAACCGAGTCCTTAGGCCATAAACGTGCTTCTAAATGTGATTAATGGCCCGAGGTTAAAAATTTTGGTCAAAAGGAATGTATATTTCATTAAAACATTAAACTATACATGGGATCCCATAATAAACGCTTGCAAAGTTGTTTACAGTTCCAAAATGGTCATTACAACTCAAAAGTTACAATCCGCTGACCTAAGCGGCAAAAATAGGGTTAAACCCTAGTTCCTCTAAGAAACCTTGGTTGTGGTTGTCAAGCGACTGCATATGTACACATCGCCACCTAAGCTCTCCAACTCATGGCTGGTCTAACTTTCCTTTTCCCTTACATGCACCACATAACACCCATGAGCCAAAGCCCAGCAAGAAAACTTATACATGCTCATAAGAAGTAAATGACATGTTATTAAACCATAACCAGCATACCTAGCAGTAATAACTCTACTCACGCATGCATATCATTCATATAAATGACTACAATGTCATATGGGGCTAGTTGCCATGAATACATGATTAACTGAATCATATTGGGGCCCATTACCCTAATTACATGATTAATGAATCACACTGGGGCTCAGCGCCCTAGGATATGGGGCTAATAAGTCACCTCGGGGCCCGTTGCCCAATCCTCTGTATAACTAGCCTTGGAGCTGGCCTAGCATACCCGACGCTTTAGTTTTCTACAATCATTGGGTCGGACAAGCGTATGATGCGCTTCTGATTAGATCTAATCATATCAACCAGCGCTCAGCGTGCTATTGCTATCCTTGACTGATAAGCCAATGCTTTACGACCAGCGCTATTGCCATCCTTGACTAATAAGTCAATGCTTTTCTCAAGTATATAATGCTAATAGACATTCATCATATAACAAATATCCATATACAAAGCATTCAACATGCTATAATCAATCATTCACAGGCATAATCACAATCATGCACATTTACAGGGCCAATGCCCAATCAAAACTATATTCAACATTCGGTCCAAGCCCTAACCATGTATGTCACATAATAGGTGCAATTTTCTTACCTCAGGTGCGAGTGCAATATAAAATAAGAACAACCCTCGAGTATGATCCTGATCTTGAGCCCCTAGCGGTATCCTAGTCACAACCAAATATAGAATCCCATCAATAACAAGCAAATAAAGGCTTCCGGACCAAGTCCTAGCCTCCGAGACCTCGAATTCTACCAAACCAGGTAGTAGATTTGATCTCGAGCCTTTTGGTTTGAAATCCCATCACTAAAACAGAAGGTGGCCACATGTAACCAGGTGGGCTGCGACTTGACCCTGGGGGTCGCGGTGCGCCTCCCAGAAAAAAAACCTCCCCCTAGCTGGAAGGAGACGTGGACCACGACTTGCCCCTGAGAGTCGCGACGCACCTCTTAGGAAGAAACCCCTCCTGGCCTTGGGTTCACAAGGATCGCGGTGCCCAAGAACATGGTCGCAACGTGACCCTACGAACCCAGAACCCTTGTTTTTTCTTCAGCCCAAACTCAACCAAAATCATTTCCAAACAATTCCAAAATCAGAACTAAATCCCAGTACAACATTATCACCAAACAAGCAGTAAAACCCAAGCTTTAACACAATCAAAACACCAGAAAAACTCAAATCCATAACCAAGTTCTCAAGCTCAAGAAATCCATAAAAATAGAGAAATAACTTCAGAATTCAAGCTTAGAATTCTGACCTCAATCACTCAAATCCATCACTGAATTGTTCCTAGCTCAAACCTAGCTCCAATTCTCTATAAATCCAAGTTTTTCTCAAGAAAATCAAGAGGGAATGAGAGAGAGAGAGAGACAGAGAGAGAGAGAGAGAGAGAGAGAGAGAGTTTTGTTTCTTTCTTTGGTTTTTTTTTTCTACAGCCTTCTACTTGGTTAAGTATAGACAAAGCCCCTAAAAGACCTAAACGCCCTAAATCCAATAACTTGCCTTCCTACGCGACAAGGGCAAACTTATCATTAGCCAATTATCCATTAATCATAATTAATATCTCACAATTCCTGTTACACCCAATATCCTCAAATAATTACCAAATAATTTCTCATTACCCGCTCAATCTCGATAATGTACTAAATACCAAATTACCCCTAGGCTCACCCCGAGCCCGGTATTTGACCCCATTATGACCTAACCGCTAACTTGCCTCCTAGGATCGCCTCGTGCTGAGTAACCCAGAAATATCCACATAATAATGTGGTCTCACACATATATTACATATATTCACAATATACACAATTACACCCTCATCAGGCCAAAATTACTAAAATGTCCTTCTAATAAGAAACGGGCCCACATGCATGTAAATACAACCATATAATATTACAACTCACATAAGCATTCATATAATCACATAATAACACATTTAACCAATTATTTCCCTCCTGGCCCCCTAATAAAGGCACTAAGCCACATTAGAAAATTTGGGACGTTACAACTATTCCTTCCTTACAGAAATTTCATCATCGAAATTTTACCTGAACAACTTGGGATACTGACTCTACATATCTGACTCCAGCTCCCAGGTTGCTTATTTGACCATGGTGTTCCTCCATAATACCTTAACCAAAGGTATAGTTTTGTTTCTCAGGACCTTAACCTTCTTGCCTAGTATCTGGACTGGTTGTTCCTCATAGGAGAGATCTGTCTCAAGCTCCAGATCCTCGTAACTCAATACATGAGTCATGTCTGACACATATTTTCGAAGAGCCAAAATATGAAATACATTGTGTACAGTCGACAGTGCTAGAGGTAAGGTCAATCGATAGGCCACCTGACCAATCCTCTCCAGGATTTCAAATGGTCCTACAAATCTAGGGCTCAACTTGCCCTTTTTCCCAAATCTTCTCATCCCTTTCCGTGGTGAGACTCTAAGGAAGACATAATCTCTCACTTGGAACTCCATGTTCCTACATTTGGGATCAGCAAAACTTTTCTGCCTGCTTTGAGAAGCAAGAATCCGAGCTTTGATCTTCTCAACAGCCTCATTGGTCCTCTGAAATGCCCCAGGACCCAACTATCTCCAATCTCCTGTCTCATCCAAATGAATGGGAGATCTGCATTTCCTACCAGACAACATCTCATAAGGAGCCACCCCAATGGTCGACTGATTGCTGTTATTCTAGGAAAACTCTTTCAAAGGCAAATACTTACTTCAGGACCCATCAAAGTCCAGCACACACGCTCACAGCATGTTCTCTAGTATCTGAATCATCCTCTCAGATTGTCCATATATTTAAGGATGATAAGCAGTACTGAACTTCAACTGTGTACCCATGGCCCTCTACAAACTTCCCCAAAACTTAGAAGTTAATGTGGGGTCCCGATTTGACACAATCGACCTCGGCGCCCCATGAAGGTGCACTATCTCTCTCACATAGAGATATGTGTACTTGTCAATTGTATAAGTTGTCCTCGCTAGCAAGAAGTGAGATGACTTGATGTATCAATCCACGATAACCCACACTGAATCATGTTGACCCACAGTCCTGGGTAAACCCGCCATGAAGTCCATCGTGATGTCTTCCAATTTCAACTATGGGATGTCTAGAGGCTGTAATAGCCATGTTGGTCTCTAATGCTCAGCCTTGACCTATTGACATGTCAAGCACTTAGCCACATATTATGTCACATCCCTCTTCATCCCAGGCCACCAATACAACAATCTCACATCCTGATACATCTTTGTGGTGCCTAGATGCAAAGAGTAAGGAGTAGTATAAGATTCATCCAGAATATCCCGTCTGATAATAGTGTCCATCGGAACACAAATCCGACCCTTGTATCTTAACAAGCTCATATCTGACCATGTATAGTCCCTAGAAATTCTGGCTAGGACGTCCTCTCTGATCTTTGTCAGTTGTAGATCACCCAACAGACCTTCCTTTATTCTCTCTAACAGCGTAGACTGTAGCGTAATGTTGGCCAACTAGCCCACTAGCAACTCTATACCAGCTCTGGTCATATCCTCTGCCAACTCTCTGGATATTTGTCTCGCATTGTATATCTGCCCCGGACCCTTTCGGCTTAAGGAATCTGCCACCACGTTGGCCTTTCCTGGGTGATATAGGATTTCACCATCATAATCCTTCACCAACTCCAGCCAATGCCTCTGTCTCATATTCAAGTCTTTCTGTGTGAAAAATTACTTTATGCTCTTGTGGTCAGTGTATATCTCACACTTCTCCCCATAAAGGTAATGCCTTATACCTTTAATGCAAAGACCACTGCTGCCAACTCTAAATCATGTGTGGGGTATCTCTGCTCATACTCTTTCAACTGGCGTGATACATAGGCAATCACCTTCCCCGACTACATAAGAACACAACCTAAACCCTGATGTGAGGCATCACAGTGTATCACAAACTTCTCCTGATCTGTCGGAAGACTCAAAATTGGAGTTGTAATCAATCTCTCCTTCAATTTCTGGAAGTTGTTCTGACACTTGTCTGACCACACAAACTTCTGATTCTTGCATGTTAGTTCAGTCAATGAAGTGGAAATCCTTGAGAAATCTTCCACAAAACGCCTGTAATAACCTTCCAACCCAAGGAAGCTCCTAATCTCAGAGGCATTCATTGGCCTTGGCCAATCTCTAACTGCCTCAATCTTGGCTGGGTCCACCTTGATCCCCTCCTTACTGAGAATATGACCAAGGAAAGTTACCTGAGGTAACCAGAACTCACATTTCTTGAACTTAGCAAACAGTCTATGTATCCACAAGGGCCCCTAAAAGACCTAAATGCCCTTAAATTCAATAACTTGCCTTCCTACCCCAGAAAGGCAAACTTGTCATTAGCCAATTGTCCCGTTAATCATAATTAACATCTCACAATTCCCGTAACACCCAATATCCTCAAATAATTACCAAATAATTTCTCATTACCCGCTCAGTCCCGATAATGTACTAAATACCAAATTACCCATGGGGTCACCCCAAGTCCAATATTTGACCCCATTATGACCTAACCGCTAACTTGCCTCCTAGGATCGCCTCATGCCGAGTAACCCAGAAATATCCACATAATAATACGGTCTCACACATATATCACATATATGCACAATATACACAATTACGCCTTCATCGGGCCAAAATTACTAAAATTCCCTTCTAATAAGAAACGGGCCCACATTAGGGAATTTGAGACGTTATAATTTCCATTTTGATCAATCACACTACAATCATTACAAGACAGATTAACAATGTATCCTTGATAACAAATTTGACTTATGCTAATTAGATTAGCTTTCAATCCATCAACCAACACAACATTTTTTAGTTTAGGTAACCCTTCCAAATTTAGGGTTCCCTTTCCAAGAACTTTACCTGCCACACCATCATCAAAATTACTGCACCATATTTCATAGACTTGAAATTGATGAGTATGTTTTCGTCACCTGTCATATGTCTAGAACATCCACTATCAAAGTACCAAGAATTAGATGTATGAGTTCTATGACATGTAAAAGTAGTAAGACAATTATTCACTTCCTTTTTGACGCACATTTTGTTTAGATGTTGAAACTTCATTTGCATCTTTTTGAAATTCACATGATGAAAATAATTTGACTTAAAAAGTTCATCATCGTAAAACACTTTGGTCGAATGTGACCTTCGATGCCACAAAAATGACAAGTGGGAATAAATTTATTAGTCCTTCCATGGGACGTAAGATTTTTACCTATCTCTCTTTGTTGATGAGACATTTTGAGATGTTGATGGGTTAGAACCCTGCAGTGTTAGATTAGAAGAAAAACTAAGTAATGAACAAGCTTGAACAAACATAGTTTTTACTTTTAATTGAGACCTTTTAGATCCTAGTCCAACATTGTTTCGTTGACCTGCATTTTGGACCTGTTGGGAATTGTAACTTGAAAGCATATGTAGTAGACAATGTTTTAAGAAATAAATAAATAAATTGAATTTGGTATGCATATATTTTATGGACTATATTATTCTATTATAATATTAAGCAAATATAAAAAAATTCCTAAGTTCATATGTGTAATCTCAACCACGTATTGGTATAGTGAGATTGTGATTGAGATAAATAAACTTGAATAGATCGCAGTAAAATAAAGTTATGGAATCTTTAGATTAATTACTGCAAGCACGGTCCACTAGTATTATGAATACATGTGATCTAGATCCGGATTACTAGTGTATTAAGACACTTTAGTGGAGGTGCTTTATATATTAGAGAATATATAGTACTAGACCATATATGTTTATTAATACTTTATTAAATACTATTTCGAAGTATTAATTAAATATATCAAATGATGATCATATACAAATAGATCTTAATCCTAAAGTTACTATGAACTCCTATTTATGTTATATGAGTTCTTTGATTCACTCGTTAGGGTTTGTTAGAATGATCAGGCTAGAAACTTTTATTTTGGAAACTCATTAATGTAAATGGCTGGAGACATAGTATACAGATAAGGAATCTATACATTCTCGTAAGAGATTGAATAATAGTTCTCTTAAGGGTTGACTTTTGGGATAGAAAGGTTATTGAGCTCAAATTCATAATTTGGTTATGAATTAACCTTCACTAGTAAAGTCGATGGTACTTAAGGAAACAAGATATAATTAAAAGGGTGAAACGGTAATTTTATTCCTGGTTAATTATATGAATCGTTATTAGAGGGTTAATTTGTATATAATGATTATATCAATGGACACTTTATTGTTATAAAGTACTCAGTAAATGAAATGTCTATAATTACAAGAGTACAATCTCATATATATAGTGGAGTAATCATGAGATTAATAAATTAAGATTATTTAATTAAAGAGTTTAATTAATAATCACAAATTTATTGGAGCTTGGAATTATAGGTCCATAGGTTCCCACAACAGCTCTATCAACACTATTCAAAGCAAGAGTTGATATAAATGGTAAAATATTAAAAAGACATATTTAAGAAGAATTTTGTTATTCGGGTCAAGTATGCAATTATGTGATAATAGTGATTAATTAATTAATTACAAATTAGTTGTAATTATCAAAATTAATTATTGTATAATATTTGAAATTATATAAATAATTAATTTATTATAATTTTCAAAATTATAATAAAATAAATATTAAATTTTTGAAATTAATATTTAATTAAAATTAGTTTTAATTAGTTAGTAGAATTAATTAAATATCTTTATTTAAGTGGGAGATAATAATCTCACAAGTTTAAATTAGATTTGAATTTAAAAAGATTAATATTTATTCAAATAATTAATTATATGTGATAATTAACTAAAAAGATAATAGATTCAAATTTGAATTAATTATCAAGTTGTTGGATTTTATCTGATAAGGTAGTTTGAATAAATAATTAAATAATTGTAGAAAAATCACATTCCCCTATTTTATAAGGTGCTGCATGACACACACAGTCCTTGGACTGTGTGGCGTGCAGCTATAGAAATCAGGGAATTAATTTTTCACTTTTATTTAATTAATTAATAAAAAATTCAAAAAGATAGTTTTAATATTTTCATTAATGAGATAATTAATTAATTAAAAGATAAATTGTAATTGGTTACATATTTAATTTTTAAATTTAAATATTTTCTATATAAGTTAGACTTATCAGAAAATAACAAATATACTCAATACTCAATTATTCGCCCTAAGAAAAGAACGATACTTTCTATCTCTCCCTGAAAAGATACAGAACCAATATCAGGCATATTCTCTTAATCTCATGTGTTGAGTACATCAAGTTGAATCATAAATATATCATCATTTATTCCCAAAGTGCCCACACACTTCTTGAGGTGTACCTGGGAGCAGCTTGGATAGGAAGATCATTTATTTTACGAAAAGATAGCAAGGACACTTGATAGGCATCAAGAGGTATGTTCTTTATTATTTTCTTGTTTATGATTAATGTATGTATATTAATGGATCTGCAAATTTAAAAGTAAT
This sequence comes from Humulus lupulus, assembly GCF_963169125.1. Taxonomy (NCBI): domain Eukaryota; kingdom Viridiplantae; phylum Streptophyta; class Magnoliopsida; order Rosales; family Cannabaceae; genus Humulus; species Humulus lupulus. Next base: position 208,319,249 of record NC_084793.1, read on the forward strand.
TTAAATATGTTACAAAAATTTTGTTGTACACTGGGCAAACCCATCACACAATTCTGCTGTGTATTAGGAAACTCGTTCCTAACAGGACCTCGTCAAAAATAGTAGATCCTGGATTGATATCTTTACATTTTTCTTTACAAGTTCTAACTCTTTGTTCAACCGTCTAATTTCAGCATTTTTAGCAAACATTTCAGTTTCAAAATTCTAGCATTTGATTCGAGTTCATCATTTCTGTAGGAAAGAGATTTAATAGTCTTTGCATTTAATTGATTAACAACACACAATTTTATCCATTCATCATATTTTTTTTTGGTAACATTGTATGTCACATTCACAAGCTTTATGACCTGTTTAAGAATAAACAACACAAATAAAAACAAACACACAAAAAGATAGTTGAACAAAGACTACTCTATACATAAAAAAGAACTCTTCAATATATGAAATATTAGAATGGGATAAAGTTAAGATTAGTTGCTGCTTAGGTCTGATATTTATAGAGTTTAAGAAACCCTAAGGCAAGCCAGTCTCTCACTTTTGATCTCAATCAGATCAGATCAAAGAGTTTCCAAAAATAATTCTCAGTTACATTTACCGTAGAGAAATCATGATGTAACAGAAGATCATTTTGTATCATCCGAAATGAATGAACCTGGACTTAATTCTAAACCAAGTTCATTTCGGATATGAATTTTCTTAGGCACAAAGATATTTCAAGATAATCAAATTAAATCAATTAGGACCAAGAAATCAGCTCATTAATCAATTATGTATTGTTGACCCTCGATTTGGCCAACGACATGGAGTCAAATATACGACAGGAAATGAGACGACAATTAAGAGTTTAATCTAATGAAAAAGAAGAAAACACCAATGATTTATAGTGGTTCAGACCTACGCCCACTTAGTGCTATTATTAATATTGAGTCCCAATGCCGTGATCAAAGAACTAGGGTTCTTGAGTTTCACAAACCTTGGGAGAATTACAATAAGACGATGGATAATCGCACTATAGCTCTCTCTCTCTCAATATTCAGGAAAAAGATTCAAAAATCAAAAGTCCCCTCCTTGAGCTATTTCATGCATATTTATTGGCTCAAGGGGGGATTACATGGGCCATTGGGCCTTAACTCTCATTAATATCCGTGTATCAAGGTAATAAAGATGAAATAATAAATATAATTATTACAAGATCACAATCTTATAAGTGAATAAACCGAATCATACGACCAACCTGGTTGTACCTAAAAGTCAGCCTTGATGAAGCAATGTGCAGCTGGTCGATAACCGAACAACACATTTTCACTTCAACTCTGCCACATGTCAACCATGTGTGAGAAATACTTGCCACGTCATCAACAACCATTTTTGTGTAAACATTTGCCCCCCAAGTTTACTTTCTTGTGACCAACATAAAGTAAACTCAGGAAACTGACCTTTCGTATGCCCCATAAAACCTGTCAGAGACATCATGCCTCTTCGAAAAAAGTAACCAATCATGTCCAATCAGGTATTTTCGGCTTTCCAATAACTTGTCTGATGGCTATTACAGTTCCTCATGTTTTGAAAAAGGTAATTCATGATTATTTCTTTTTTCGTGTCACAGTCACTATAAATAATACCCCCAATTCACCTTTTAACTTTTTACTTTTCACTCATCATCTTCTTCTCAAGAACTCCAAAGAACTTCAACCTTCAGAGCCTAGAAATCCCAGGAGCTTCCATCGTTGATCTAAGGAACTTCCGTTCAGACGCTCAAATTTTTTCGTGTTCATAATCCACCTTTCATACAAGTAAGTTTTACGAACCTTTCAGTTGTTTGAGTTGCCATGCAAAGTCATTTTTTATTCGTTTCGTATCTGAGTTCTTGACTGTTCTTGACCGAAACTGTCTTGGGGTAAATGGGTATGCTGATCGATGCGTGATAAGGTAGTGAAATAACACTTTATAGGAGTTAGGAGTCAGTTTGGTAGTCGAGATTATAGATTCAGGGTATAAAATTGAAGTAAAAATTTGATTTTTAAGCAAGTTGAAAAACAAGGTTTTTCCCACCCTCTCGAAGTCGAAAAAGTTTTCTCTGGAAAACTTTTTACTTCTGCTTTTTAATCCGTTTCTCAAACTGCTCATAAGAGACTTTGTGTTTTTGCTAGAATGCTGCTGGTCGTATAAAAGCTTAACTTTTATACGTGAGCAACGTTATTCCTACATTCAACACAAGTCTTTAGACTCTAAGTTCTCCTCTCCCATTTTCTGTTTGCAGATTTTGATGCAAGATCCGTGGGGAGGTGAGAGATCGATTGACAACGACCTGCTCGCTCAACTGCTCGTGGACGCAGAACAGCTGTTGTTACTTATTCTGGACATCCCTTTTTCTTGAACTCCACCTAACAGACCTCAGTCAAACCTTTCAGCCATGGGTAGAGTAAAATCCACTACTCAGAAAAAGAAAACATCCAAACCTTCTGAACACCAGCCTGCCCCTTAAGCAGAAATTCCCTCGACCAGCAATAGAGTCGGAGTACTCCCGAGCCAGGAATCCTAGCTCAAGCCCAACTCTGAATTGCCACTCGACCGGATGTCGAATGGTACGTCGCCCCTCCTAGTCGAGTAACGATTAGGAGGATCGCCAATTATATCAAGAAGTACGGGCTTCCTGGGGTGACGCTAGTCTGACCTACCAGAGACCAAAGGGTGAATCTGCCTAGAGGCGCGTATAGTGCCTGGTCGAGATATCATATCGAGGCAGGAGCGATCCTGCCTCTCCATCCCTTTTTCCAAGGAGTGGCCAATTATTTTGTGGTCGCTCCTTTTCAAATCACCCCAAACGGATATAGAATGCTATCTGCACTCTATATCCTTTATAGTCATAAGAAGTGGCTGGTCCCCACGCCATACGAGGTCAACTACCTGTTCGACCTAAATTCCAACCCTAACCAAGAAAACACGGGGTTCTTCCATTTCTGCCACCAGGAAACAGGTCGTACTTTCCTGACTGACATTACTTTTATCTCGAACGTGGGGAAGTACCATCTGTAGTACTTTCTTACTGCCAATATGGTGGCGAACAACTTGGCCTTCACACAAGGAGGTAAAGTCTTTGCACCACTAGTCGTATATTTTTTTTTCTTTGATTCTTCCTGCATTTCCCTTAGAAATTTAGTGCATTTCAGGCCCCTAGTTGCGACCAGCCTCCACTCCAGACATGGAGGTCCGATCAGCCCTCCTAGCCAGCATGACCAACATAGAGAAAAGTGTCAAACAGCTAGTCACAGAGGCCAATCTGAGACTGTTCAACCTTCTGGCCCCTCACCAGGATGTGAGGGAAACTACTGCGGGGAGTGCCACCGGCACTGAAGTCCCCGAGCAAGAACAAGATGTGTCACAACCTCCTCTAAGGAGGGTAACTGGGGTGACCATCAGCAGACCAACTGGTGCCCCATGACCTGCTGCTGCATCGGCCCCCTCCGGGGAAGGGAAAGAAGAAGGCCACAGATACTATTCTTGAGTCGTCGGACGAGAATGGTATTGATTTTACGCTTTTAGATAGTCTGCCAATTCCCTGCCACCTCTTCGATAGGGATGGCAACTTTAAATACCCTCCTGCTTTAAATTCAGACTTCTTCAGGCCAAAGAGTGAGTGTAGCACTAGTAAAGTAAATAGTGTAGCGACTAGTAATTGTAGCTCGGGTATTATACTTTCAATTTCTCTGCCCTTGTTTCCTAAATTTAGCAAGTTCCTTTTATTATATTGCCTAAACGCTCACTTGTTTCTTTTTTGCAGAAATGCCTGCTGAACGTGCCTTTGACTTGTACACCAAGTCAGCGAGCAAGAAAAAGTCTCACAGGCGCCAGTCTGGGGAGGGCTGCAGCAATCCCCCTGCGAAGAAGTCTCGAACAGATGACCCTCCTGTGCCTACTCCAACGAAGGAGACAACTCCTCAACCAGCTCCTGCCAGGGAGGAAACTCCCCCAACTCCAACAAACCTAGATCCTCCGTCTCCGGTCGGACAGACTCGTCTGCCAGCTCCAGTCGAGCCTACGCCTCCAGCATCTATCGTCCAGCATTCGGCTGGTCGCCGAGAAGAGGCCTCAGGAGATGACCTCACGGGTGTGGTGATCAACTCAGCCAAAGATAGGCTATCGAGAATAACAAAGCACCGACGTAGCCGAGAGGCAATCCAGGAGACTAGCACTATGGGGGTCGACCAAGTACTCAACCGCGCACTGAACGAAGTGCTCGCTGTAAGTTGTTTTCTATATTGTACTTCATGAATTTTCTTTGTAACTTGCTCCTATTTACACCTTTATCTTTTTCTGATCACAGGGGGTGCTTACCCTTACTTCTGGCTGGCGGTTTTCGAGGACGCAAAATGCTCAGTTCGAAAAGAGACTCAGTGATCAGCTTAGTGCTGCTGAGGCTCGATATACCGAGCAACTCAAGGAGATAGAAGCTTCCTATGCCGAGCAGCTGGAGGCAGTCAAGGCGAAGCAAACTGATGCCCTTAAGGAGGCCGAGGTGAAGCATACTAAGGCCCTAAAGGAGGCTGAGGCAAAACACCTTGAGGCGCTGCAGCTGACTAAGGCCAAAGTCACTTCTCTTGAAGAAGAGGTGAAGAGGAAGGATGCAAGTATCGCCAAGATCACTGCATCCAAGGATCAGTACAAGGAGGTCTCGCTCAATAATTACCGGGAAGCCCACAAGCTTCAAGATGAGTTGGTGATAAGCCGCAAGGAAGTTACTGCACTGGAGGAACAGAATGCTCGCAACCTTGAAGATTATGAAGGGGCGTCGTTCGAGTGTTTCTACCTGTTCTGGAAGAACAACCCAAAAGATAACTTCTCCTATCTTCCAGACCATATCAGGGAGGCGGAGTTAGCTAGGTACGTTGCTCCCCTGGAGGAAGAAACAATTCCAAGGTCTCCAGAGATTTCTCTAGCAACCGACATCGAAGGTGCCCGAGAGGAGGCTGGGGATGCAGTCGACCAGCAGCAGTAGAAATCACCACAAGACCCCCTGACAGCCTCATGATTTTATCTTTTTTCTTTACTTTTGAATTACATGGCCTACGAGTCATGATGTAAAAACAATTTTATTTATGTTTTAACTTTTATTGCTACATGGGCAGTTTTTTTCTTTTAATCGAACAATTACATCCTAGCAGCACTGCTCGCGATGTAAGAGAATTCCTTTTTGATATTATAATACCTGCATTTTATTATAACATCTATTCGCATGACCGAACTTAGCATAGTACTTTGGATTGATTTAACAAAGTACAAAATTTTGAAAAATACTCTAAGTACCTTAGCATGCTTTCACTTATTTTGCTCATGTGTTTAGATACCTTTCGATATGCTTTGCTTACTAGATGCCTTATATGCCCCCCAAGTGATTGAGGAGCTTTAGGTCCTTAGTCACTTTCCTTGACCAGAACCTGTTCGAACATTACTGCTCGGAGCAAAATAATTAAAACGATAATACAGAAAAACAACACACGTAATGAGCAAATACTTGTAATAAATACAATAATTGGCAAGAATGACTAGCTACACACAGTCCCTTATATTTCTCGTATTAAAAGGACAAAACATGTCTGTACGAGTGATCAATAAGATCTTACACTTATAAGCGATCAGTCACGTAAAGTGACCAACCCTTTTTTCATAACTTCTAAAAAGTAAAATTAATACAAGTCAATCCTTTAAGAAGAATTGTTTATTGATAGTACTTGCGCATGTATTCTCCATTCCAATAGTGAGGAATGAGATCTCCATTTAAGCGAGGAAGTTTATAGGTGCCTGGATGAAGGAATTCTTCAATCTGGTAATGCCCTTCTCAATTAGGTCCGAGTACTCCAGCAGCCTGGTCGCGGGTGTTTAGGAAAACTCTTCGAAGTACTAAATCTCCGACGTTGAATTTTCTTTCACGTACTTTAGAGTTGAAATACCGGGTGACTTTTTGCTGGTACGCAGCTACTCGGAGTTGGGCTTGCTCACGTTTCTCACCGATCAAGTCCAGGGATTCCATCAATATTTGGCTGTTAGAGCCTTGATCGTACGTTATTCTGCGATGCGAGGGTGGATATAACTCAACAGGAAACATAGTCTCATACCCATAAGCCAAAGAAAATGGGGTATGGCCTGTTTCTGTTCGGTGGGAAGTTATATACGACCAAAGGACTTCAGGCAATTGTTCTGGCCATGCCCCCTTAGCCTCTTCCAGCCTTTTCTTCAGGGTATCCTTCAGCGTTTTATTGACTACTTCAACTTGTCCATTAGGTTGGGGATGAACGACTGAAGAAAAGCTCTTCATAATCCCATGCCATTCGCAAAAGTCTGTGAATAAATCACTATCAAACTGCGTGCCGTTATTTGAGACGATTTTCTTTGGCAATCCATAGCGACAAACGATGTTTTTGACCACCAAATCTAGCACCTTCTTGGTCGTTATGGTTGCAAGCGGCTCGGCTTCGGCCCATTTAGTGAAATAGTCAATGGAAACCATATCATACTTGACTCCGCCCTTTCCTATGGGTAAAGACCTGGTTAAATCTATACCCCACACTGCAAATGGCCACGGACTTTGCATCTGTTTCAGTTCATTAGGGGGTGCTCGTGGGATTTTGAAGAACCTCTGACACTTGTCGCACCTTCGTACATATTCCATTGAGTCTTCGTTCATTGTTGGCCAGAAGTACCCTTGCCTCAGGATCTTTTTTGATAGGCTTTGCCCCCCAGCGTGGTCCCCACAGAAGCCTTCGTGTACCTCTTTCATTAATTCTTTGGCTTTCTCTTTCGAAATACATCTGAGGAGTGGCATTGAGTATCCCCTTCGGTACAAGATTCCATCGACCAGGATATACCTAGCAACCTGTTGCTGAAGGGTCCTAGCTTTGTTTCTGTCCATTGGTAACACGCCTTGCGTCAGATACTCTACGTATGGTGACATCCATGTATCCACCACCTGGATCACCAGAGTGGTCTCCTCTGCTTGGATACTTGGCACAGATAGCCGTTCAACCGACACTATGTTTAGAGTATCAATATCCTTCGCACTTGCTAACTTGGCCAAAGCATCAGCGTTTAAATTCTGGTCACGAGGTACTTGCTGAAGGGTGTACTTGTGAAACTGTGCTAATAGATCTTTTGTTTTGTTTAAATAGGCAACCATCTTTAAACCTCAGGCCTGGTACTCTCCCATGACTTGATTTACCACCAGCTGAGAGTCACTGTAGATGTCAAGTATCTTTATATTCATGTCTCTGGCTAATCGTAACCCAGCGAGCAACGCTTCATACTCAGCCTCGTTGTTGGAAGCAGTGAAGTCAAATCTGATTTCACAGTGAAATCGATGCCTTTCAGGCGTAATCAGGATCATCCCCACCCTTGCATGATGCTCATTAGAAGAGTCGTTTGTAAATAACTTCGATGAGGGAGGTTGGTTTTGAGACTCAGGCTCTCCAGGCTCTTCAGCCTGCTTGCTATCTGTAAGTTCAATGAACTCTACAATGAAGTCAGTCAGGGCTTGCCCTTTTATCATTGCTCGCGACAAGTAAGAGATATTGAACTGCCCAAGTTCGACTGCCCATTTCAACAATCTACCTGCAGCCTCTGGCTTTTGCAGAACTTGCCATAGAGGTTGGTCGGTCAAAACTGTGATTGGGTGAGCTTGAAAGTAAGGCCGCAGCTTCCTAGAGGCCAAAATTAAGCAATAGGCTAACTTTTCAATAGGTGGGTATCGCAGCTCCGCTCCAATTAGCCTTTTGCTTACATAATAAATGACCTTCTGTACGCCTTCTTCTTCTCTTACTAAAACAGCACTAGCAGCATACTCTATAATTGCCAAGTAGACAATCAAAGTTTCCTCATCGACTGGCTTTGATAGAATGGGTGGTTGTGCCATATGATTCTTCAATGCTTGGAAAGCCTGCTCACACTCCTCTGTCCATTCAAATTTTTTGTTGCCTCTAAGTAGATTAAAAAATGGAACACACTTATCCGTTGATTTCGAAATAAATCTACTGAGAGCGGCAATTCTTCCGGTCAAACTTTGAACATCCTTAATCTTTGCTGGCGATTTCATATCGATCAGGGCTTTGATCTTCTCGGGATTGGCTTCAATTCCTCTCGAGTTAACTATAAATCCCAAGAACTTCCCTGATCCTACTCCGAAGGAGCATTTGAGGGGATTCAAATTCATCTGATATTTGTTTAAGACGTTGAAGAACTCTTGCAAATCCTCTATATGCCCTTCTGCCTTCTTTGACTTAACCAGCATATCGTCGACGTATACCTCCATTTTTGTCCCGATCAGCTCCTTAAACATGTGGTTGACTAGTCGCAGGTAAGTCGCCCCAGCGTTTTTCAAACCGAAGGGCATTACTTTATAATAGTAAAGCCCGGTGTCAGTTCGAAAGCAAGTGTGATCCTCATCAGGAGGATGCATACTAATCTGATTATACTCAGAGTATGCATCCATGAAAGAGAGAATCTCATGCCCTGTAGTGGCGTCGACCAGTTGGTCGATTCTAGGGAGTGGGAAACAATCATTAGGGCAGGCTTTATTGAGGTATGTGAAATCCACACATGTTCCCCATTTTCCATTCGGCTTAGGAACTAACACAGGATTAGAGACCCACGATGGATAAAACGCCACCCTGATGAATCCATTCTCCTTCAGCTTTTCAACTTCTTCTTTTAGGGCCTTTGATCTATCTTTGTCAAGCAGCCTTTTTTTCTGTTGCACCGGTGGAAAACTCTTGTCGATGTTCAGGACATGGCTGATGACGGCAGGGTCTATCCCAACCACATATTTGTGCGACTAGGCGAAGACCTCCTGCTTCCTCCTCAGGAACTCCACCAGTGCTTGTTTTGTTGTTGTCTCTAAGTTTTTACCGACTTTCAGAATCCTGGTCGGATTTTCTTCATCGAGTTGCACCTCTTCAAGGTCCTCGATCGGTTCTATTTCTTCCTCAAAATCCCCAAAGCGAGGATCCAAGTCTCTATCCTCGCTTTGGGCAATGCCTTATTTGGTGACATTATCACCTGACTGGGCCTGAGCATCAACTGCCATTTGCAACTCCTTTCCGGGAACATCTCTCGACACACCTTTCTTTGCTTTGGTTATCGAGGCGTTGTAGCATTCCCTTGCTTCCCGCTGATTTCCCAATACGCATCCTACCCCTGCGTCTATTGGGAATTTCATGGCAAGGTGCCATATTGAAGTCATGGCTCGTAGGTCGACCAAAATTGGCCTCCCAATTACAACATTGTATACCGAAGGAAAATCAACTACTATGAAAGTAGTGAGTAATGTCATGTTAGCAGGTGCAGTACCTGCTGTAACTGGAAGCCTAATTGTCCCAGTTGGGGCGAGCCCTTCGCCAGAAAAACCATAGATGACTTGGTTGCACGGCTCCAGGTCCTTGACAGACAACTTCATTCTCTCCAGTGAAGACTTGTATAGGATGTTGACCGAACTTCCTGTGTCGACCAACACCCTCTTGACCATCATGTTGGCAATTTGCACGTCTACGACCAGCGGGTCAGAGTGTGAGAATCGTACATGCTGGGCATCGTCTTTAGAGAAGGTTATCCATTCCTCCTCTGTTCGGGCGTTTTTTGGTGCTCGATCCTCCACACTCATCATCTCGATGTCCTGGTCGTGGTGTAGGGTTCGAGCGTATCATTCCCTTGCCTTCCCACTATCCCCTGCAAGGTGTGGGTCGCCGCAGATGGTGAGTAGAGTGCCTGCCACAAGAGCTGGTTGTAAAGGTGGCGAGCGTTGGTGTGCAGGCACCTACTCGTTGCCACCTTGACCCTCTCGTTGAGACCCTCCTGCGGCTCGCACATATCTTCTTAGATGTCCCTGCCTAATCAGGAACTCAATCTCGTCTTTCAACTGGTTGCATTCGTTGGTGTCGTGCCCATAGTCGTTGTGAAAATGACAGAAATTCGTTGTATCTCTTTTGGAGATATCTTTCCTTATAGGTGCAGGTCGTTTATAAGGCATGTTGGATCTGGTCGCCTGGTAGACTTCCGCTCGGCTTTAGACAAGGGCCGTGTAGTTGGTGAATCTTGGCTCGTATCGACTGCCTTTGGGGCGTTTATTCTCAGAAGCTGAGGGTTCGTTGTTCGCCCGTTTTCCACTATTCCTACCATTGCCATTCCCGCTGCCCTTGCCGTTTCCATTGGGCTTTTCTGACCCATTGGAAGCCTTGGCGGGTTCTTCCTTAGGCCCCTTGTCTTTTGTTGGCGATTTCCCCTCATTGGAAATTGCATCCTCAAGCTTGATATATCGATCAACCCGATCCAAAAACACCTGGGTACTTCTTACCCCATTCTTTCTGAGGCTACTCCAGAGGGGTGAATGGAGCCTAACCCCAGCAGTTAGAGCCATCATCTTACCTTCGTCACCCACTGTCTTGGCTCCAGCTGCTGCTCGCATGAAGCGCTGGACATATTCCTTTAAGGGCTCTCTCTCCTTCTGGCGTATCTCGACCAGCTGGTTAGCCTCTGTGGGGTGTGCGCGACTCACATAGAATTGTCCATAAAATTCCTTTACGAACATCTCCCAAGATACTATACTAGCAGGAGGGAACTTAAAGAACTACTCCTGGGCGGTGTCAGATAGTGTCGCGGGGAAGATCCGGCAGCGGGCATCTTCCGACACTTTCTGTATATCCACTTGTATCTCAAACTTGTTAATGTGAGATACTGGGTCTCCGTACCCATCAAAGTTCGACAGTGTTGGCATCTTGAATTTACTGGGGGTTTTAGCCGCAACAATCCTTTCTACAAATGGAGTGCCCCTTCTCCTATCGTACTCTATATGGGATGTCCGTCCCCCGACCAGCTGTTGTACTGCCTGGTTCAGAGCATCAATCTGAGCATGAACCGCTTCTGGGACTGCAAGGGCGAATTGTGCCGGGGGAGCATACTCATCATTTATTTCACGTCGGTCATTGAGTACGTCCCTTAAATCATCATCCCTACGTCTCTGCTCGCTAACTCCTAGCCGATTAAAGACATTCTGCTGCCTGGGTTGCCCCCCAGCGTTATGGCTAGCTGGCCTGTTTTCTCTAGGTGGGGGGCTTCTGCCTCCACCTCTCTCCTCATTCCTCCAGCCAACATTTCCTCTATTGGAATCGACTTCGTTATAGTCATGGCCATCTCTAAATTGTGGCTGACTACGGTGTGAGCGGCTATGTCATGGGAGGCCCCTGACCACAGAGCCTGACTCGATGTTCCTTCTGTTGGCAGAAGGACACTGTCCCCTGCTCGGTGGATTTGGCTCTTCGTCCCCTGGGCGTCTAGGGCTGTGGGGCAGCTTCCCGGCCCTATTATGCCTCGTGCACTGGGGATTGCCTCGACCAGCCTGAGATGGAGGCTGCTATTCAGGATCCCTAGCTGGGATATCATCCTGAGCCACAGGCGGCTGCTCCGGCCTTTGAGGGCTTGCAGGCTAGAACAGAGGGCTAAGATTGGGAGCCCTCTGAGGTGGCGCATTTGGTGGCTGATCTGGCTGAGAGGTTGGCGCAGCCTGACTTCGAGCCAATTGGATGGCGGCCTCGAGAGCAGCCATACCATCCCTCTACCGACGGTCCATGTCCGCTTGCCGTTTACTCAGCTCCTACCGCCGGCGTTCAATTTCTCTTTGTTGCAGCGCCATTGTCTCCGCAGCATTCTCCTGATTGGCCCTCAGATTAGCCAACTTATCCAACAACACCCCCAGTGTTGTCCTCAGTGTTTCCGAATCTAACTCCTCCTCTTCAAACTCCAAATGTGGTTCATTCTCAGCCACATTTGGGGGAGGAGGTTGGGATGATGCAGCGCCAGCGGTTTGTCCAGTCTTCTTGGATGTCTTCGCCATTAGATTTTCTTACAGTTTTTTATCAATCTCTCAATGAAAGCACCAGAATGTTGACCCTCGATTTGGCCAATGACACGGAGTCAAATATACGACAAGAAATGAGACGACAATTAAGAGTTTAATCTAATGGAAAAGAAGAAAACACCAACGGTTTATAGTGGTTTGGCCCCAAAGAATGGTAATGACCTACGTCCACTTAGTGCTATTATTAATATTGAGTCCTAATGCCATGATCAAAGAACTAGGGTTCTTGAGTTTCACAAATCTTGGGAGAATTACAATAAGACGATGGATAATGGCACTATAGCTCTCTCTCTCAATATTCAGGAAAAAGATTCAAAAATCAAAAGTCTCGTCCTTGAGCTATTTTATGCATATTCATAGGCTCAAGGGGGGTTACATGGGCCATTGGGCATTAACTCTTATTAATATTCGTGTATCAAGGTAATAAAGATGAAATAATAAATATAATTATTACAAGATCACAATCTTATAAGTGAACAAAACGAATCATACGACCAGTCTGGTCGTACCTAAAAGTTAGCCTTGATGAAGCAACGTGCACTTGGTTAATAACCGAACAACACTTTTTCACTTCAACTCTGCCACATGTCAACCACGTGTGAGAAATCTTTGCCACGTCATCAACAATCGTTTTTGGGTAAACATTTATCAAACATACTATTATATACATAGTTACCTAATATAAATAGGAAAACTTTTCTATAGATAATTTGTTTAATATGTAATTCATACTTACCCAAAAGAGCACAATATACCAATTATACCATATATATTTTTAAAAATTAACTCATAATTTGAAAAATATATGGCTTAATAAGTTAGCCAATCTTAGGAATTTACACACAGCTTCTACGAGACAATGATAAGGACAAAAGTAGAGAATGATTTAACCAAACCTTAATTTATGTCCAAATGTTAAATGTGTGGGTCGACCTACCCCGTCCCATTTAATAAATGAGGCGAGGTAGGTCAAACCCGATGGGGAATTAGTAGAGTTGTAAATGTGGGCGGCCCAGCCCAATACAACCCATATTTTCGTGCCTCCGAATAATTTGGGCAAAGCCCATATACAAATTAGTGTCGTGCTGGGTTGGCCCATATTTGAATGAATAAGCCTAACACAGCAAATAGGCACAACCCATCTCGTATTGTACTTCGTGTTGTGTCGGGCCCAAATCGGTCTGGTCAACTTTCCTTATTCGAGCTCAAATTCAGACATGTATTTAAGCTCATTTTATTATTGCTAAAAATGTAAGGATGGGATCCACCTCCTCCTTAACAATCAATGGACTAACCACTAATCTAAATATATTTCTTTATTTAAAATTATAGTTTGAAATATATTTATATATTTTTCAACAATACTTTACACAAAATTATATTAAAGATAATTAGTATAATATGAATACCTACTAATAAATGTCAAATTTTTAACTAAAAAATGTTAAAACAAATTAATATAGTTTTTAAGTTTATAATTAAAATAATTATAGAATATTGAACTCAATTAAAATTTTATATTTTATAATTATTTTAATTATAAAATTATAAATATTGTGAAAAATAATAGGCTTTTATTATCATTTTAATTTATATATAATTGACAAATAAAAATTTATTATCATTATTAATGTCAAAATATCGAGCTTTTTATCGTGTCGTGCTTTCGAGCAAATCTGTTCGTGCTTTTGTGTCGTGCCTTCGGGTTTGTCGTGTCGTTCCGTGCTTAGGCCCATGTCGTGTTGTGCCAATTTTCAACTTTGTGTCGTGCCTGGCCTAAACATATTTTTTCGTGACGTGCTCGTGCCTGTTTCATGCAATGCTAAAATGCCCGACTTGTATTTTTTTTTTTTTTATGGAAACAAAATAAAATTTCTTAAGTTATTAGACAATGACTATTTTCTAAAACAATTACTCTAAAATCAAAATACAAAACCAATTAAAAAAAATCTAATTGTCAACCATCACAAAATACAAAACCAATAAAAAATATAATGCCAACCTCCACCTCTCTTTATAATCTAATTTGTCCTAAAAAAAAGTTGGTTTTACTCATGAATAACAACAAAATAAGACACTAAATAATAAATAAAAACTACTAAGACTTTTTAAACATCCAATAATCAAAACCTCGTTTCTGTTTTGGACTTTGATTTTTTTTTAATATAAACCAGTCACGAATTATTTTCTTGGAAATTTTACACATATATACATATAATGTAATTTAATTCTAAAAATACCTTAGAAAAATTTAATTACACAAATATCGTGCCACATCAGCATGGCATATTGGATTTTGAAGAAAAAAAATTGGAATTCCTGCTTTTTGTAAATTTTTTGTATTTCTGAGTTTTAAAAGATTAATTTTTGGTTGCTTACGATACTAATAAGATACCGATTGAATATTTGTTTTATAAAAAAAAAACTTTATTTTTAGATCATAATATTTTAGATTCATTTTGGTTAAATCCAAAACTTATTCGTAGACATCTTAATATACCAATTAGTAATTTTTAGGTTATATTATGATCTTATTATTTAAGATATATTTTGATAACCTCCAAGCTTATTTAGAAACTAAAGAGTTGCCATATAATATAACAAGTTATTATATTTAGTAAATGGTTCTATAGTACACGTTTTAGTCGCCATGTTTTTTACATGTGAATTATAGAGGTATACAGATTAACCAAGCAAAAAAGAAACTTACAAGTTACTCTATATTCATAGCAAAACAATGCACATTTTTTGTTACTTACAATGTCAATAAGATACCGATTGGTTACTTTTTCATAAAATGATTAAGTTTTAGACCATATTTATTCATCTATATTTTGGCTATCTCCAAATCTAATTTGTAGATATTTTAGGAGAACGATTAGTTAATTTTATGTTATATTTTGGTATCTTATTAATAATATATATTTTGGTAAGCTCAAGCCTATAATACAAACTAATTAGTTAACATATAGTATACCGACTTTCCATATTTAGTAAATGAATCTATTTAGTAAACTACATAATAATTTTTTTTAAAATAATATATAATACATGTTTTAGTCACTCATATTTTTTACATGTGAATTATAGAGCTTTACTTATTAACCAAGCAAAAAAAAAAACTTATAAGTTACTTTTAAATCATAGCAAATAATGCACATTTTTTAGACTCTTTGATTTAACTTTTACTTAATAAATTAAAAAGCAGCTACAAAGTTACTTTTCATACATAATATAATCTATCTACCAAATTTCAAAAATAAGCTTAGAGTTAATTAACTAAAATAAAGTTTATTGTAGAAGGGGAACTAATCAGTATCTGATTGGTATTGTAAGCAACCAAATGGTTGCTTTTGATTTCGTTGACGGTGAGAAAACATATTTTTTTTTTCACATATCAAAATGACCATCTTGAAGAGTAGGTCGTGATAATATCACTCTTGAGCCTAAACGACCAGTGGTGTGGCATGAATTTTAAAGTTGTGGAGATGAGAGAGAAATAAGTAAATGTAATGTTATATTGTTTGCAAAAAATGGTAGGCATTTTTGGATCGAGACATTTCTGGAACAATAGTATTTTTGGAATTATGACGAGTCAAGGAATTTTTGGAATTAAGATGATAAAAAAGGTGCCAAATATAAATTTCTCAATTCCCTTTTATTAAAATTTTGAAACGCTTACCCTTTGTTTTCTACGAGGGGTTAGATGAAGGATGTATTCAAGGTTATGGATTGGGGTGAACAATCCTTACCATTCTTTTGTATAGAAGGAAGGAAAGAGTCTATAAATGAGAAAGGGTGTGAATTGTCAATCCACTTGGGCCTACCAAAACTATCATTCCTCACTAGAAGGGATTGAGAAATAGAAATATTAATTTGGGGTGTATATCTCTTTTTTGCCCTCAAAAGTAAACAATAAAAATAAAAGTAATATGGATAATATGGTAAATATGTTAATATTTTTTTATTATTATTTTTATTTGGATTATTTGCATGGCAGGACCTTAAACTTCACACATTTTTGCAAGTTGGTCCCCAAACTTTTTATTTTGATGCAAATACATCCGTAGGGCTAACAGTGTTAAAAATTATGTTAAACGAAATGCATTAAATACAATTTGATCCCTAAACTTTGTGTGTATTGGAAAATTGGTCCCCAAATTTATTATTTTTAATATATTTTGAACTTTTGATGTTAAAAATACAACTAAACTAAACTAAAAAAATATATAAAATTTAAATAACAAATTTTATACCCAATAAAGTTAACTTTTATAGTCTTATGAAATCATAATTAAGATAGGAAAAATTATCATTTTGGCTCCCATAGTTTAAGTCCATCACCAAATTTATATATTTATAATATTTTGTAAATAATTATAAAATTAATTAATAAAGTCTAAAAGATAAACATATGAATGAATTTCAAAAGGTGGCATTTATTATTCTATTTTAAATAAAAAAATATTTTAACATTTTTGAAAAGCAAACTAAAACTTTGTAATACACTTAAACTAAGGTGGACAAAATTATAATTTTCCTTAAAATAATATGATACATTAAATTTTAGTAATTAATTTTACAATTGTTTACAAAATATTATAAATATATAAATTTGGTAATGAACTTTAACCATGGGAGTCAAAATAGTAATTTTCCTTATCTTAAATATGATCTCATAAAAGTTAACTTTATTATTATTATTTTGTTAATTTAAATTTTATATATATTTTAGTTTGGTTTTAATTCTATTTTTAACATCAAAAGTTAAAAATATTTTAAAAACCATAAGTTTAGGGACCAATTTTCTAATACACACAAAGTTTAGGGACCAAATTGTATTTAATGCATTTTATTTAACAGAATTATTAAAAGCGTTAGTCTTAGGGACACATTTGCATCAATGGAAATATGGAAAAACAAAATACAACTCTATGCAAAAATACAATAGACAAGGTGTTTGATTAAAGTAATGTCACAACTCAATTGCACAAAATACAAGTAAATAGAAAGATGTAGAGGATAAAGATCACAAACTCAAAACAACAATAATACAAGTAAAATAAGAACAAAAGAGTGAAAAGAACAATAATAAGAACACAAACTCTCACACAACCAAAGTGTAGAGTAATGGGGATCACCAACTTGAACAAGGTTCAAGACCTTTGTCCAAAAGCTTATTTCTCCTATTCTCTAAGCACTAAAGATCTCTCAAGGAAATAGCTCTCTAGAATTATGAAGCATCTATGGTGTATTTTCTAGCCAAGTGCTTTGTGGATAGAAAATTGTGTGTCTTACAAGTGAGCATTAGGCTCCTATTTATAGAGTTTTAAGATACCATTTGAATTTCAAATTTCACCAACCTCATGGCTGTTACTAATGTTTAATTGGATGTTTATAGAATTAAAATGAAGATTTGGGAGTACTTGATATGTTAGAATCGTTCAAATTGAAGAAAAAAAACTAGAAATTGGAGTTGGCTGTCAGAACCCCTGGTCGTGGCCTAGGACATGTCTAGCCGTAGCCATTGACTACTGACTCCTAGGTCGCGGCCTGGGACACTTGTGGCCATGACCACTAACCAGTTAAGCCTCCAATTTTCAGTTTTCCAAAAAAATCTCAATCTCTTCCCACATGATTTTATAACCTCCATACACCTAATGAGAGTTAAAAACATATCTTCAACCATCATATTACAAAATGGCTCTACGAAATTAAAAACACAAATGTGTAACTCTCAATCTATACATTATTGGACAATATTTGAGTGTTACAAATTCATAACTTATTTTGTAACTCCAAAATATGTTACATTTGGATACACACATGTGTCCAATTTTGTAATCTCAATAATATATTACAAGGTGTGACAAATCACATTTGTCACATTATTTAATCTAACGTAATATTATATGAAATAATATAACATTTCCCCACATAGATTAAATAATCACTTTTGTAACACTTATTTAGTCATTCAAACATTATATTAAAATATAATATTCCCCCTACTTGATCAAATAATCACTCTATAGAAACATTTGCATTGGTGCATAAAGTAAAATATCTTTCGACTTGAATTTTACCTTCATGTAATTATCACAAAGTTTGTTGAAATTTTTGTTGCCGAAGCATTGAACCACTATTTCTTGATGACAAACCGGTGATAACACAAACATTTGATATGTTCACTTGAGAGCTCAATGTCTCGCTTTTGCACCGTTAATGGCCATGTGCACATTCCTTTCATAGTCGTTTCTTGAGAATGGCTCCCAATTCTTATGAGAGGAGGCACCACCCCTAGGTCTATATAAGTAGAACTCTTACAATATTTTGTTACCCTAAAATATTTGTGTTTTCAAGACTGAGTCTTGTTAAAAAATATTTCGGTTTTAACCCTCGTTTTGATAACGCTCTAGTACTCATATCTCAGATGGGACACAATTTTGAGTTATACTAATATTCACTTGATTGCCTTGTTATTACCTATTGAACCTAATACTAGTTTGGTCACAAGTATTAAGAAATGGTAGCCAAGATCACGCCACCAGGCACCTCCAAATTCTAGGAACCAAAATTTGGAGGGAACACGAGACAGGGGATGACTCTACGATAGTTCTCGTAGAAAAAAGCGAGGGAAAAATTTAGTCTGTAGCGACGACATGTCGTCGCTATAGATCCCAATTTTATCAACTGGTCACTTAAAAATTTAGTATATAGCGATGCCAAGGGTCCCAAAAAAATGGAGGGAAAGTTGACTACCAAAAAAGTTGTGAAAAATTTCACTTCCTATGGCGACGACGACATGTTGTCGCTATAGGTTAGACACATAGTAAACGAACTCTTCGTGTACTATTCCCTTATCTACAGCGATGACAAGTGGTCACTATAGGTTAAATGAAATGGTGTGTGCCCTCTTCAGTGACGACTTTCTTATTTCCTATAGCGACGACATGTAGTCACTATATGATCGGGGCATAAATCCCCCAACTCGAGCCTTCTTCTTCTTTAGTTTTCTTCTCTTTTCTCTACAAATCCAACGCCCTAGTTTGATTCTTGCCCATTTCTTCCAAATTTTGATAATCTAAACCCAATTTCTATCTATTTTAGCCTTTAAAATGAACTTTTTGTCAATATACTTATGTATTCATTATTTGGTAGAAATGTGTTTTTAAAATGTTTTTTTTTTTGTTTTCTTTTTAGATTAGAGTAGTGGAGCATCATCCTTAGCCAAAGACGCATTTGGATAACTCCCGATCCTTAGCTATTGTTTATATATATTGTGTTTGGTGTGATTGGTTTGTTTATATAGTGTTGAATTTTGTTTTTTTTTTAGATTTGTATATTTTAGACAATGTTAAATATGTTAATTTAATTAAATGTTATTATGTCAATTGTGTAATTGAATATGTTAATATGTTAATTTAATTAAATGTTAATATGTTAGTTGTGTAATTGGTTATTTTAGATATATAGTGTTGAATATGTTATTTTATTTTAATTGAATTAAATGTTATGTTAGATATTAGTTGAATTTGTTTATTTATATAAATGTGAATGTGAATTTATTTTTAAATTGTATGGTAGGTTATATTAATATAATTAGATGTTTATAATTAGCATATGTATGTTCTGTGACTGATTTTGTAGTTTTTATGTAGATTTTAAATTTTGGGATAGGTTAGATTACATGCATTATGCTGCCAAAAATTTAGTAGATTTAGAAATATTAAACATTACAAAATAATTTTAAAGTTAGTGTGATTAAATTTTTTAATTAATTTAAAAGCAATTAATAAAAATTAACAAAAAAAATCATAAATTGGAAATTAAAAAAATAATTTTACAATTATAAAACTTTATTATTATTTTTTAAAAAAAATAAAAAGTGAAAATTAAAAAAATAATTTGATAATTATTAAAGAAATTAATAATAATCATTAATAAATTTATAATTAAATATTTGTTTATATAATGAAACTTTATAATACATTTGTTGACGCCGTTTTTCGTCAAACAATAAAAGAAGAGCACGTAAACAATGAATGACAATGGCCAAATGAAATAAAACAAATCAAACACACGATTTTTACGTGGTTCAGCAGTTAAATCTGCCTAGTCCATGAGTCTCTGTTATTAATCTTAAGATTATCTCTGAAAATTCTTTAGCATGAATTCTTCAGAGTTTTCTCTCAAGGAGCAGAATTTCGGTCCTTTACAATGATGCATGGCCTCTCTATTTATAGAGAAGGATGCAGAATACTATCCCACATATTTTGGGTAGTTACTCTTTTTGTGTAAATTAAATAAATGGCTTTAAATGCCTATAATCAGATAAAAAAGGAAACGTCCCTGAAGACCAGGAAACGCATAACTGATCAAATAATATCCCACGATTCTAGGGGATTTACATTAATAAATGAAGATTACATCTCATATTTATAATACTTGTAGATATTCCAGGTGGTTATTGCGCATCTCTAAGGCTTTAATTCCCCAGGTTTCCCGTCGTCGTCCGAGCTAATGACATCTCCCGAATTCACGTGGCTTTCGAGATCGTACGCACATCGAGCTCGAGACACCTGATCCGAAGTCATCCCTGAAGATGAGTGTGTTCTCGGAGCTACCTTTCGAGATCGAGATCGTTTCGAGGTCACCACACTCGAGGTCATATATCGTACTTTGCAGGCTCGACATACAATCCTGGAGCATACTCCAATCCTTACGAGACCATTTGTTGCGAATCCAACTTTCGAGGTCACATTTACCATGGCTCGAAATCTGGGTATAACAACATTCATAAAATTTGATAATATATATTCATAAAATTATAAAGTAGAAATTAAAATAATAATTTTACAAGTATAAAATTCTATTGTCATTTTCAAAAATTAAAAAGTGGAAATTAATAATAATCATTAAAAGTAAATTAATAAATTTATAATTAAATATTTGTATGTTTAATTAATTTTATAATATATTCATAAAATTTGATAATATATATTCATAAAATTATAAAGTGGAAATTTAAATAATAATTTTACAATTATAAAACTCTATTGTTATTTTTTAAAATTAAAAAGTAGAAATTAATAATAATCATTAATAGTAACTTTATAAATTTATAATAAAATATTTGTATATTTTATTAATTTTATAATAAATTATTAAATTTGATAATATATTTTCATAAAATTTAATAATTTATTCATAAGATTCAATAAGATATCATAATTTACTTAAAAAAATTAGTCCTTTGGTGATAAAAAAATTATTACCAAATAAAAAGGATTTTTTATGATTATCACATCATGATCATTTATTTTCCACTTGAATAAGTTATGACGATTGACAAGAGTTGGATAACTAACAGATGACGTAACTCTGATGAGTTTTGGAATGGTCTTCAAGCATTTATACAAATGGCCAAGAATCATGTGAATGCTTCAAGAGAAATCAGGTACCCATGCGTTCAGTGTTTCAATATGTTGAGTCAGAAACTGGATGTGGTTGAAGCTCATATACACAAATATGGGTTTCTACAGCGATACGTGAAGTGGACCTACCACGGCGATTTTGATATGCCTCTAGTAGTGGACAACGACTCCAGTGACTGATGAGATGATTGGCATCATCAATGATGTTATTGGTGAACAAGATACTAACGAAGAAGGCGTAAATGAAGGAATTTCAGATGGTGGTGGCAATAGTGTGGAGAATCAATTTGATGACCTGTTTCAAGAGGTCGAAGCTGAGTTATACCGTAGTTGTATTTGGTTGTCTTCCTTGAACATCTTGGCGATGATGCACATGAAGGTTATGAATAAATGGAAAAATAGTTTTTTTGATGAACTTTTGAAGTTTATTAAATTTGCATTCCCGAAGGAGAATAAGATTCCAGCTTCATTCTATGAGTCTAAGAAAAAAATGAGGAAGTTAGGGTTAGGTTGTCAATCAATTCATGCTTGTAAGTACGACTGTTATTTGTTCTGGAAGGAGAATTCCAAAAAATAGAGTTGTCCTATAAGTGGTGAGAGCCGATGGGTTGGCAAAGACACAAAGGGGAAAAAAGTTGCCCACAAAGTTTTGCAGTACTTCCCTTTGACTCCTAGGCTGAAGTGTCTTTATGGTTCAAGGCATACAACAAATTATATGACCTGGCATAGTACGGGATGGTAAAAATAAGAGGGTGTGATGCACCATCCTGTTGATGGGGGTGCTTGGAAACAATTCGATTGGTTTTGGCTGCTGATGGTTTTAATCCATTTGGTAGCATGAGTCTATCTTAGCATGTGGCCGGTAATATTCTGCAAGTACAATATGCCTCCTTGGTTGTGCATATAATAGTCATCATTCATGCTGACCTTATTGTTTCCCGGTCTGAAATCACCTGGGAAGGACATGGATGTCTTTTTGAGGCCTGTGGTAGACGAATTGAAGGAGTTGTGGGATGAAAAAGTTCAAACCAGAGACGCCGCAAGGAACATTGTATTCAGAATGCATGCAACACTATTATGAACTATCAATGATTTTCTGACCCGTAGTAGTTTGTCTGGTTGGAGTGGCCAAGGATATATGGCATGTCCTTCATGCAACAAAGACACTTCTTCATGTTGGGTAATTGGGAAGACGACTTATGTTGGTCATAGAAGATTCTTATCTTCTATGCATAAGTGGAGGAAGAGTCGCTTGTTTAATAGGAATTATGAAAAATGACGTCCTCCAAGAAAATTTAGTAGTCAAGACACACTCAAACAATTAGCGCATGTTCCAGATCATTTTCCAAGTAAACATGTCATTTTCAGAGGTGTGAAAAGAAAGTACGATCCAAAAGAGCTTAAATGGAGTAAAAATAGTATTTTCTTTGAACTTGATTATGTTGAGGTTTTATGCCCTAATTAAAACCCAATTTCTTTGAAATCTCATTTTATTATCAATAAAAGAATAGAAAGCAAGTTTTGACTTGGTCAATCACTTTGCTCACACATTTTATTTTCATGATTATTTGTTTAATATAAACTTCTATTAAATCTTGAGCATATAGCTAGTCATATTTATAGTGACTTAATCACAATAGAATATAAATATGATTATATGTTCAAAATAAGTTATTCCTAAGATTAGTCAGTGCACAGGATTTACACTGACTTGCCAATCTACGATATGATCTACTTACACATCGCAGTGTTATGTTACATCAGACTGAACCGATATTGACAATAGATAGGATAAGTAAACATACAGTTATTATCTGTTCTAGTCATATCATATAGTTGACCATAGGTCAATTCAATCTCAATTCTGAGTGGTTAGTATTCTAACTGATTGTATTATTTGAGTTATTTGACTTGTTCGTTACCAGCTTACCCTACGGACTAGCCCATACATACATCTTGGGAACTCGATTGTATAAATGAGTGGGAGTGTTAATCATAGATATGAACATCTATAGCTTCTGATGAAGAAGTAAAATGATGGTTTCCTTTTAGTTTGGTTCAAGGTGCTAAATGATAGAAATCTCATTTCAGTATTAATAATAGTTTACTGAAATATCATTTACAAGGAACTAAGTGTTTTAAGGATAAAATACAATGAGGGGTAAAACGATATTTTAGTCTCATCTCATTGTAGAACGTCTATAGAGGATTGAGTGATAATTATGGGTGTAGTAATGAATAATAAATAATGTATCTATATTTGTTATAGAGCATTCTATGAATTCAAGAGTGCAATTATAAGTCTTTAGTGGAGTCATGAGGAATTAGTAAGTTAGTAAATTTATTTGTTAAATTTATTATAACTTATTGGAGCTTGATTTCATAGGCCCATGGTCCCCACTGTACCTTGGATAAAATCATCTAGATAGTCTCAATTAATTGATTTAATTATCAATTAGAATTATCAAAGTTGACCAGGTCAATTTTGGATAGTTTCACAGAGTTATGTAATTTAGAGAAGAAAAGAGAAATTAAGGCAGATTTATTAATTAAGATAAATTGATATCTAAATTAATAAATAAGTTTAAATCAATGTTCAAATTATAAATAATTAATTTGATAAAGGATTTAAATAATTATTTAATTAATTAATCAATAGAAAATAATAAGGGCCTTGATTTTAAGTCCAACATGCTTATAATTAAAAGGGAAATTTCACGGGCCTAAAGCCCATGGGATGTAATGCCCCAAATTTCCTAATAAGGTTGAGGACCTTGATTAGGAGGCCGGGAGGGCCATAATTGATTTATTACGATATTAAATGGTTATATGCATGTTTATGTGAATTATATTATTATATGATGATAAGTGCATGCATATGGGTTTATTTTTAATTATAAGGGCATTTTGGTAATTTGGCCCGTTGAGGGCGTAATTGTGTATTTTTGTGCATGTGGGTGAGTTATGAATGTTACCACATTATATGTGGATTTGTTCGAGCCTTTCGGCATGAGACAATCATGAAATGCAAGTGTTCGGTTTGGTCATAACGGGATTAAGTTCGGGGCTCGGGGTGAGTCTCGGGGTGATTTTAATGATTAAAACATTACCGGGAATTAAAGGGTAATGTGATATGATTTATTGGTGTGCGAGAATATTGAGAATAGTGGGAATTGGAGGGTGTTAATTATGATTAACAAAATAGGTGCGAAAGGAAGATTTTTCCCTTGGTGGCTGTTAAGGTTTTATTTTAGACTTAAGGGCATTTAGGTCTTTTCACCCTTAAGGATTTATATCAGCCATTAAGGCTGTAGAAGCTTGTTAAAAACAGAGTGTTGCTTCCTTTCTTTAATGCCACAAATTTCCTAATAAGGTTGATGACCTTGATTAGGAGGCCGGGATGGCCATAATTGATTTATTATGTTATTTAATGATAATATGCATGTTTAGGTGTATTAAATATGCATGTGAACCCATATGTGATTAATTTGGTGATTTTCATATTTTGGCTATTTCAGGCATTTTTGGCATATATGTGAAATGGGTGTGGTGCTTTGTTATTGTTTGGTTATGCCAGGGTTACCCAGCACAAGATGATCTTAGGAGGTAAGCTAGTGGGAAAGTCACAACGGGATTTAAGCTTGACTTGGAGTAAGTCAAGGGATATTTAGAGCATTACCGGGTTATCGGGTAATGGGAATTAATATTTGGTGATAAATTGGGAGTTAGTAAGACCAGGGGGAAATTCTGGAAGTTTTGACTATAATGTCCCCAGGGGTGTTTTCGGGACCCCGAGCATTAGGTTGTATTGGAAGCTACTTAAGCTTGAAGTAACCTTTTAAGAAAATAAAAAGAACGTTCTGTATGTTCTCTCTCCCTAAAAGTTCCCTTTTCACTTCCTGATCGCGTTTTCGAAGGTATCTTGAGTTCTAGGACTCGGATTCAGGCGAGGA
Source organism: Humulus lupulus (assembly GCF_963169125.1). NCBI lineage: Eukaryota > Viridiplantae > Streptophyta > Magnoliopsida > Rosales > Cannabaceae > Humulus > Humulus lupulus. The sequence continues at coordinate 208,344,535 of NC_084793.1, forward strand.
TCGAGGCATAGCAATCCTAAGGAGAATTAGAAGCTTATTATCTGGAGGATTTAGTTGGAAATAACTCAATCGGAGGTAATTCAAGTTTAAGTTTTAAGTTTTTGAAAGTTTTTAAGCTTGAATTGGATTTTGTGAATTGTTGAGTTTTTAGTTCGTTTGCGCCTCAGGTTTTGGTGGTTTTGGACCATTGGGGAGTTTGGGAACTTTGATTTGATGTTTGGGAATGTTTAGACATGTTTTTTGGGAGGTTTTAAAAGGCTAAAAATGAAGAAAAATGGCTGCCCCGAAGTTGGGCCACGGCCCTGTTCTTGGGCGCCGCGGCCCTTGCTCGATGAAGCAGGTGTCCCTTTTTGCTCTTGCTGGGCGCCGAGGCCCTTGGTGTTGGGCGCCGCGGCGCTTGCCTATGGTTGTGCTAGGGGCCGTGGCTCAGGCAGGCTTTTGAGCCCGTTTGGGGGTTTTGACCCCGGGAACATGGTTTTAGGTCTCGGGATCATTCCTACTACCCGGATTAGTGATGATTGATGTCTTGGAGGCAAAGTTTTAGTTCAAGGATTGGTTTTAGAACTTGAACTCATTGGATCACCATTTGTGGTTGTGACTAGGTTTTCACTAGAGGCTTGGAATCGGGATCGTGCTTGTGGCTCATTTGTTGGTAACCTGTGCTTGGACCCAAGGTAAGAAAACTGCACCCCATATGTGACATGCATGGTTATGTTTGATGCATGTTGGATGTTTAAATGTAAACATTGATAGCATAATGAATGCTTAGCAATCTTGCTCATTTGCATATGATTATTACTGAGGCATGTTGGATGATTAAGTGTGATCCATGTGATGCACGAGAAACATGTGATTAGGGCATGACATGAATGATGAATATGAGATTGGTCAGAGCTTGAGTCTCTATGTTTGTGCATGATCATTATTATGCACGCAATTGTTAAGTAAGCATGTTGAATGCCTCATCTTTGGATGTGTGACATATGATATATGTTTGGTAGCAATGCTTACTTGTACATGGTACTGACTCATTAGTCAGAATTGGCAAAGGTGTTAGTATCAACACTGAAGCTGTGACTCATTAGTCAGGTTCGGCAGTGGTACTGGGCACTGGTCACATTGCGCTGACTCATTAGTCAAGACGGCCTTAGCGTGTTTCACGCAAGCCAACAAAGATTAGATCTAATCGATTTTCTGCATTGAATGACTCAAATGAGCATTAGTGTCGGACCGACCTCAAGGTCGATGAATACTAAAAAGCGCTTGTCTAGCCAAGGGCTAGCCATTTAGAGCCAGGGCTAGCGAGCCCCGTGACTGTTATGTCACATGGCTATGGGCACCGGCCCCACAGTGACATGCTTGTCAGTCACTCACCTGATAAGAGCCATTGCAAGAAAGCCCAGGTAACGGTGTCATTACACGGCTATGGGCACCGAGGCCCTAGTGACTTGTTGTCAATCACTCAGTATGGTTTACCAGAACCTCAAGTGATATTCACTCAATTGATCAGAGCTGTGAGCTCTGTATGATCACTTTGATCATCATATGCATGGCTATGGGCACCGGCCCCGTAGTGACTTGCTTGTTGGTCACTCAGCATGGTTTACCAGAACCTCAAGTGTTGAGACACTCACCCGATTTAGATTAACTTGATAGTCATCCAATCAGAAGGGCAGGATTTCTTATCCTTGATACCCCAGCATTGTTTGAATTCATTTGCATGCTTGAATAAAGCTATGTTTGCTAGGCATGCCAGATATGATTTGATATCATGATATGATTGTTCGTGAGCATATGAGTTTTCTTGCTGGGCTTCGGCTCACGGGTGCTTTGTGGTGCAGGTAAAGGCAAAAGGAAGCTGGACCATCCTTGAGTTGGAGAGCTTAGGTGATGACGTGTACATATGCAGCTGCTCGAACAATACTTGGGCGAGGTTTGAAAGAGGAACTAGGGTTAAACCCTGTTTTGCCGCTTAGAACGGCCTATTGTAAATATTCTCTTGTAATAGACTCTGAAATTATATTTTTGGGATCCCAATGTAAATAGTAAATGTTCTAGTGAAATGTTATATCTTAACCAAAATTTTTAATCCCTAAACCGCTAATCATACTTAGTTACACATTTATGGCCAAATGGCTCGATTAGAGAGTTTAGCACTGTTTGCAATGTGCACTGTAGCGGTCCCTGGAGTTGGGGCATTACACTTTCTCTCCCGATGGTCATTTCTCCTCCATTTTTCTTTCAATGTTCAAGTTTTTTTTTTGAGGAACCAAGACAAGGAACCAAGCTGTGATAAGCTAGGGCTATGCTCCACCATTGAAGATGGTGTGTTGCTGAGATTGAGATGAGTTTTTAGCCATTAGAACTCTTGTTTTTGCTCTATTTTCTTAGTTAAGTTTCAGCTAGTTTTTGAGTTGGAAAGTTGGGAATTGATTGGAGTTTTGGCTAGGGTTCTTGGGGTTGTGGTGCCTTGGACATGTGGAGGTGATATTTGGGTTCTTTTGGGACTTAAATTGACGTTTGGAAGCTCTTAGTTTGGTTTAGAAATGATGGAATCGAAGGAAGAATTTTCTGGGCAGTGTCTGGCTGGAGGTAGCGCCCAGCATGGGGCGCTACAGTGCTACCTGAAGAGGTGCAGGGCAGTTTGGTTCTGTGAAGAGCGCTGGGGCGCTATGAGAGTAGCGCGACAGCGCTACCCTGTTTCTTCAGAACCCCGAGTGTTTTTAGGGGTTTTTGGCTCGGGGTTTCAATCCTTAAGACCCGGGATCGAATCTACTCACCAAGGGGGTACATTTCGGGGTCCTGAGAGTGGGGTTTAGATCAAGACCCTATCTTTGTTGATTCTCATTATTGGTTATGACTAGGTGACCACTAAAGTATTAAAGGATCGATCGTTCTCAAGGGTCGTTCTTGTTTTAATTCTCGCTTGAAACAGAGGTAAGAGAACTGTACCCTGTGTATATGTGACATGCATGGTTATTCTTGATGCATGTTGGATGTTTAAATGTAATGCACGAGAAACATGTGATTAAGGCATGCCGTGAATATTGGATATGAGATTGGTCAGAGCTTGAGCCTCTGTGTTTATGCATGATCCTAATTGTTCTAGCAATTGTTAAGTGAGCATGTTGAATGCCCTGTATTCAGATATTTGACATATGATATATGTTCGGTAGCATTGCTTACTTGTGTATGGCACTGACTAGTCAGGGTTGGCACTGGTCGCGTATTAAGGACCTAAGAGCCGAGAACGACGTAAAGTGTCATGAACGCAGGGCTGATAAAAGATTAGATCTAATCGATATCAGCGTTGAATGACTCAAGGAGAATTAATGCTGGACCGACCCTAAGGTCGATGAAAATTCTAAGCGCTTGACTAGTCTAGGACTAGTTACTCAGAGCCACGGCCAAAGGCCTAGGTGACGGTTTGTCACGTGGCTAAGGAGCGGAATCCCATGGTTGTGACTCTATGGTCAATCGATAGGTTATATTGGTGACTAGTTCATCGAGCACCTATCTTGTTCAAGCTAGTGAAATGATCACTTATTAATAAAGCCCCGGTGACCCTATCGTTACATGGCTAAAGGGAACGGAACCCACCTTAGTGACTATTACAACTGTCACTCTTCAATTTAGGGCTATAAGCCTGGTATGGTTACCGGAACCACCAGTGTTAAATCACTCGTCTGATTGAGATTGACTTGATAGTCATTCATTCAGGAGGGCAGGATTCTTTATCCTGGATACCCATCATTTCGTGAATTTGTTTGCCTGCTTGAATAGGGCTATATTTGCTAGGCGTGTGCCTTATGATTTGATGATCTGTTATTACTGATCATGAGCATATTAAGTTTTCTTGCTGGGCTTCGGCTCACCGGTGCTATGTGGTGCAGGTAAAGGCAAAAGAAAGCTGGACCATCCTTGAGCTGGAGAGCTTAGGTGACGATGTGTACATATGTGGCTGCTCGACCGCCACAGCCGGGGGTTGAAAGAGGAACTAGGGTTAAACCCTGTTTTGCCGCTTAGATCGGCCAGTTGTAAATATTTTCTTGTAATAGACTGTTAAATTATATTTTTAGAATCCCAATGTATATAATAAACGTTCTAATGAAACGTTACATCTTAACCAAAATTTTTAATCCCTAAACCGCTAATCATACTTAGTTACACGATTTTGCCCAAATGACTCGATTAGCGAGTTTAGCACTGTTTATAAGGCACACTGTAACGGTCCCTGGAGTTTAGGGCATTACATAGGAATTTCGACCTAGGGCTGATAATTGATTTTTTTAAATAAAATAAATGACTAATTGAGTCTATAGAATGAATGCTAAGTGAGAGTTGAAATAACTTGTTTTTGAGAAGATCAGAAGATCTAGTCTTGATGCTCTAGGTTTTAGATTCCCTCTACAGCACAAGTCCTTTTCCAAGCCTCAATTTTTCTCTTCTATTCTTCTTCTCTTTTTATCTGTCTCATGTGTTGAGAATTGCCCACTCTAGTCTAGGTGATTCTAAGGAAACTTTGGAAGGTTGTGAAGAAAATTTAAGAACGGTTTCGTTTATTGGTGATACCTTGCAACGGAAAGGATACAAGGTGTAACACCCCAAGTTGCTAATGAGGTTTAGGACCTTGATTAGCGTGCCTGGAGGGCAATAAGTGAATTAATATGCTAATAGATGAATTTAAATGAATATGTGATTAGAATGCATGTTTAGGTGGTATAAATATGCTTGTGGGCCCCGTTCGCATGTTAGGGGTAAATTGGTAATTTTATCCCGTTGAGGGCATAAAGGTGATAATTGTATTATGTGATTTGTACCACGTGAGTGTGGTGATAATAATGTGATGCACGTGCCGAGACGGTCCTAGAGAGCTAGATAACTCAAAAGTCACAACGGGATTTCACACTCGGCTCGGGAGGAGCCTAGGGGTACTTTGGGGAAATTCGTGAGTTGAGTTGAGAATTTGTGGTTAATGGTTATTAGTGATTAGGTAACTTGAGTAACCATTAGTAACTGCTGAGAGTAACAAGTTTAGATGGAAAATGGTAGAATTGTAATATAAGTGAAAGGACAAGAGTGCCCTTGAGGTTTAGTTAGAAGAGGAATTAGATGGAAGGGTAAGATGGTCTTTTGGCAAGGATTTAGATAACTTCAGCTGAGAAGAGAAGTCATTCACGTTTTAACACTTAGGTATATTTTGTTTTGGCTGAAAGTTTGAGGAGAAAACTAGAAAGAAAGGAAAGGAAGAAGGGAGCTGAAACTTGAGAGACCTAGGAGGAGAATCAAGTGGTTGGAGGCAATTAAACTTGATCATAAACCAAGATTTCTCTGAGGTAAGGATTTATCTCTGTTTTGTTAAGTTTCTAAGCTTGATTTTCTTAGAGTGTTAGTATAAAAATTGAAAGTTGATGTGTGGCTGTTTGGTGGATTCTTGGGGATGAAGCTTGCTTAGATTCAGTTTGGGAATAAGGGGGATTTTCTTGGAACTGGACTTGGAGAAGACTCAGGGGCGAATTTCTACTTGAGGTAAGGGTTTTGTGCATCTCTGTTATGTATTAGCTGCTGTGAATCAAGTTTCTGGGTTGTTAGTTTAAGTTTCATAAAGTTTCAAGCCAATTGGTGAATTGGGGATTTGATTGTGTGTTTGGGTTTATTGTTGATGTTTATGAGTTGTTAGATGGTCTATGTGGGGTTTTGAATTGAATTTGGGACTTAGGTATGCTTTGGGGTGGATTTGGGAGTGTTTTGGCTCGGGGAAAATGAAAGAGAAAACCCAGAATTCTGGGCTCGCGAAGGAGCGCCGCGGCCCTGTTCTTGGGCGCCGCGGCGTGAGGCTGATTCTAGGAAGGGGGAGTGCTCTCTGACTTGCTGGGCGCCACGGCCCTCTAGGGCAACGCCGCGGCGCTAGGCTATTTTTCAGAACATGGAATTTTGCAATTTTGAGCTTTTGCTCCGGGGGTTCGGGGGATGTTTCTGATGAATTGTTTTAGGAATTTGGGGATTCCGAGAGTGTGGGATTGGTCCCGGGAAGTGGTTTTGGATTGGTTAGTATTAAAGGATGTTTTGTATGTGTTGTGACTAGGTCTCCGGAGAGGCTCGGGTTAGAGGACTGTACTCGCGGCCTTGGTGCATCAGAAAGCTCGGGATACAGGTAAGAAAACCACTGTTCCCACAGAGCTTGTATGCAGGGCTGAGCCCAATATGTTTGAATTGTAGGGCATAGCCCTTTGATTGAATTTGTTAGTATTCATTATATGTTTGTTATGCTGTGAATAAGATTACGTAAACGTTCGGTGAGAGCCGGGAACGGTGCAGGCTGAGGTCGGCAGGGGCCGGGAACGGCGTTTGGCACGTAGAGTCCAAGGCCGAGTACGGCAAGGGGCCGGGAGCAGCGTTGAGCACATGGAGTGCGAGTTGCCAGGGTGAGACCCTAAAGGATACCTGGGATATCCTCACAATGTGGACCGCGAACCCAGGGCCTGGTAAAGCGCCTGGGAAGGCATGGCCGTATGTGTTTAGCCCATTGGTGGCCTGATTATATGCTAAGTGTTTGTTGTGCATATGTTATCTGCTTGAGAGGGTTTTCTTGCTGGGCTTCGGCTCACGGGTGCTCTGTGGTGCAGGTAAGGGCAAGAGGAAAGTCAACCAACCATGAGTATGGAGAGCGTGAAGCGGCGTGTACTTGTTTGGTCTGCCTGGCTGCCACGGCCAGTGGTTTTGGGAGACGGTTGTATTAAAACTTAGATTTTGTCGTCTAGTCGACTCAAACTTGTAAATTATATATTGTAAATATTTCTAAATAGTATCTTGGGATCCTAAGTGTCAAACACTCAACGATTTGTAGTAGATGGAATTATTTTCAAAGTTTATTTCACTGTTTATGATTTAATTACACTTTTGACCTAAAAACCTCGATTAGCGAGTTAAATGCACATTTAAAACTCACTTAGTAACGGCTCTAAGGAGGTAGGGCGTTACACAAGAGTTAGAGAAACTGAAGGAAGGACTCAATCATTCCGCTGCACAATAATTTAAGTGTTCTTATCATTATCTCTGTATGAATTTAATTTTAGAAACATGTTCTAGGTTGTCTCATATTAATTTTTTTAATATATGATTTTACATGAAAATAAACAAGGTCTTGTATAAGTTTTCCCAAGAGATTACTGGTCTGAATTTGAAATGAAGCACAATTTAGATGTGATGCATGTAGAGAAAAATGTTTGCGACAATTTACTCTGTATTTTTCGTATAAATGATAAGTCTAAAGATACCACCAACGCATGAGTAGACTTGAAGAATTGGGGTATCCGAGAAGAGTTCCACCTCAAGGAAGATGGTATGAAGTTGATCAAACCATATCCAATGTACTCTTTCACACCGGATGATAGATGATTTTTTTGTCAGTTCATAAAAAGAGTTAGACTTCCTGAAGCTTTAGTTCAAATTTCTCCAAGAAAGTAACTGAAAATGATGGCAACATTGTTGGGTTGAAATCCCATGATTGTCACATTCTTATGCAACGTTTGTTGCAAGTAAGAGTTTGAGGCTACTTGGATAAGTCTATGTCGAAGACAATCATTGAGCTTTGCAATTTCTTTAAGAAAATTTGTGCTCATACATTGATAGTTAAGGACATGGAGAATGAAGAAGATCATGTGATACAAATTTTGTGCTAGTTGGAGTTAATTTTTCCTCCAACCTTTTTTGACATATTCATTCATTTACTGCAAGAAGTTATCCTCGGAGGACTAGTTTTCATGAGGTGGATGTATCTGTTTAAGCGATATATGAAGAAGTTGAAAAATTATGTCAAGAATAAGGCATGCCCTAAAGGTTCTATAGCAGAGGGTTATGTTGCCGATGAAGCTTTGAATTTTTATTTTCTATATCTTCAGAGCATTGAGTCAAAATTTAATTGTCCAGAAAGAAATGCGGATAATGTTATTCCTAAAAGATAACAATGTCGTCCAAGTAGCAAAAAGAAAATCCTATCCCTTGACTATCTTCATCGAAAAGAAGCGAAGTGGTTTGTACTCAATAGTTGCCCTGAAATCCAACCATATATGGAGTAAGTAGTTGAACACATATATAAATTCATTAAAAAAAATTCATAGCCAACTGTTATCTTACCTTAATCCTTGTGCTATACAATGAATGCCTTCGAGAAAATTCAAATATAAATCTTCAAAAAGATTTCCCTAGCTGGTTTCAATTGAAGGTAAATTATCGAAACTGTAGAATTCTTACGAAATTCAAATCGATTAATACTCTTCTCATTGTGTTTTCTTTTTTTTGTTTCATACTCTATAGATGTGATGTCTGCAAAAAGTAGAGTCAACTGAGTGTACTGATGAATTATTTGCTTTAGCAAATGAATCCAATTAGAATGCATACTCCTATACTGTTTGCATTGTTAACAGTGTGAAACTTTTGGTACATAGTCGTGACGAAAGATGTACCACTCAAAATTGTGGAGTTTTGATGCCAGGAACTGATGATTTAACTTTATATGGCCAACTTGAGGAGATTTTAGAGTTATGTTATTCCCATGGTTACTCGATAGTATTGTTTCAATGCAAATGGTTCAACAACGATGTGTAAGCAAGGGTCAAAATGTGACTGAGAATAACATCACTAGTATCATGATTAATTTTAAACGGTACAAGAATGAGCAATTTATTCTTGCCACTCAAGCAAAACAAGTTTTCTATTTGGAAGATCCTTTAAGAAACAAAAATTGGAGTGTAGTTGAAGAAGTCAATCATCGAAAGTTCTGAGATCATCCAAGTATTGATGATGGTAACAAGGTTGATGTCGTCCATGATAGTACTTCATCAAATTTTGTACTAATTGTGGAATTGGGAGAGTTGGAGGTTATGCCTTTGGATCGACCTAGTCACACCAACATAATTGGGGAAACATCTCAATCTATTCCGGATGTGGATGATGATTTCATAAATGATGATGATGATGATGACAAAATTAGTGAAGATGATTTAGAAAGTACGGATGATGATGTAAGAATCGACATTGATGAGAAATACTATTTTCTTGTGAATATTCTTATTGTATAAATAATGTGTATGTTTTAATTTCAAGACTTTTCAATCAATATATGACTTTTCTCAACAATTTTTGTTTTTCAATAGTTTCCAATGATTTACCGAAATTTTAATGTGGATTCTCTACATTTTATTATTATTATTTTATAACTAATTTAAAGTTAATAATTATATAAACTATAAAGATATGTATGCTGCTATTGCTCGTTCTCACGACAATGATGGAGCGGGTGATCCTCCTCCAGATCCTACGCATGTGCCTACTTCCTGTGAGACAGGTAATATACTGTAATTAGTATATATTTTATCAATTAATGATAAATTGTTATTATTTTATTCAATTTCATTTTATTATTTAATTAAAATATGCAGCGGCTGCCACGAAAAAAGAGGTCGATCTCAAACCAAAAATTTGCAGTAGCTCGTCGATGATAATAAAGGTCCACTGACTCTACAGTTTGATCTGAAGGAGGGAACCTACAAAGAAGTTAGTGATTTTGGTACATTGTTCACGAGACTTATTAGTAACCTTATTGGTCACCATGTGTCGTTATATCATGATTCGTGGTAGAGTGTTCTAAATGAGCAAAAGATGGGATTGATACAAAAGATTGAGGTAAATTTATCAACTTATTCACACGTAATGTTTTTTATGATTTAAAAATTCTAGCAAGTACAACTATTTTTTGAAGGATTTTTTCATTCTTCCCCAGCTCTCCCTGAATGGTGACTGATAGAGACTGGCATTGAGCGAGAGTTTCAGGATCGCTACAATGATAGAAAAGGTCGCATGAAAAAAATACTTCGATGAACATGGAGGGTATGATGATATCAAGATATCCAGAAAGAATCCACCAGAGGACATGGACAATGAGAGTTGGCAAAAGTTGGTTGACATGTTCACCACTCCACAGTTCATGGCACACTCAAAGGAAAATGATGCCAACAGAGCAAAACAGAAGTATCCAATTCTCCATGGATCGACCTCTTATGTTTTTGCTTTAAGAAGATAAATAAAAATATGTAGATAATTTGAAATATTTTCAGTTATCTTAATAATAATTTCAATATTTAACTGATATTTTACCACATTTTTTTTCTTGCTAAAGATGAATCTTTAGACTAAGGAACTGCCCAACATTATTGATACGTTTCGTTACATGCACAACTATCCGACACGTGGATGGGTGAACGCGAATTCTAAGGATGCATATGTAAGAATCTTTCTAAGTTTTGTATATATGTTTATTATTTAATTATATTATGTATTAATTGTCTTGTTTTGAAATTGCAGGATGCCGTGCAGCAAGAAGTCAAGAAACAATCCCAATCCCAATTTGAATCTTCAGCAGGAAGTGCCTCTATCGATGAGACACAAGTCGTCTCAAATGTACTTGGTCAATGTCGTGGCCACAACCGAGGTATTATATGCAAGTTGAAGGGCGCTAGTACCCTTGCCTCAGGCGCCGCTAGATCCTCTCCACAATCAGAGGCATCACCATTTACGTCCACCACATTCGGCCCTCCAATGGTACCAACAGAGGTTTTCCAATTCATGGTTCAACACTTCAGTCAAGGCATTATGACCCAGAGCAAAAACTTCCATCAAATGCAACAATTTATGCAAGCTACAAATTCGAACATCCAAGCTCCACAATTTCAGCATGTGAACTTGGACATGAATATGATACAATCCATGATGGCGAACTTTCCAGGCTTGAGCCAATTTCCACCACAGCAGCCATAGCAACCATAACCACCACAACAACCCGATGATGACGATGAATTTGGGATTAATTTAGATGAAATTTAGTTTGGTTATATTATTCTTTAAATTTATTAATACTTTGTGTTGTTTTTTACATTTTGGAGACTATACTACTTATGTTTGTACTAAGTTGAACAAAATTATTTTTATCTTGATATCATATTAATATTAAATATTATTTTATTAATAATAAATTGGTTTTATTATTTAATTAATATTTAATATTTTATTAAATAAAATTTAATTAATATAATTAATTAATTTTTAAAAAAAAAATTATATACCTACAACGACGTTGTTTTGGCGACGACATGTCGTCGCTGTAGAACTACAACGATGGCTTTTGGATCTACAACGATGACAAAAGTCGTTGCTATAGACCTATTTTCCTGTAGTGGTGCTAACTATAGTTTGATTAAAATAGTTACACTTTTATTAAAATAGTGAGTTTGACCATAGTCAACACCCCCACTATTTTATACTTCAATATCCAAGATAAACATATTTTCTTGAATATTAATTCTAGAAACCTCTTTGTTTCTAAAACTCCCCTTATGTTTTGAATTGATTCATTTTTGAACCAAATATCTCACAACCAAGAACTTTAGACATCAAACATGTCTAGATTTACTCATTCTATACATATATAGCTAAGGTAATTTAGAATGTGAAATTTTAAATCACATTACTTGTATGTATATATTTTAATAAGATGACCAAATTAATCAACCATTTTTCGACAAAATAAATTGATTAACTTTGGGACATCACCCACACATTTCTCACATAAAGTGATAATAAAATATCACTTTAAAATATAAATCTCTTCATTTCTATTAAGTCATTTATCCTCCAAGATAAATCTAGACTTATAATTCCCAAAGTTCATCATGAGTCCTCAAGCCATATGATAAACTCACAATAGATCAAAATAAACAAAACATCAATGTTAGTTTATTTTGACTCATTTACTTGCAAAAGAAAGACACATCCCTTTGAAAGTAACATTCACTTGGTTTGCTTTCTTTTTTATTTCATAAAAAATATGTGAACACAAATACCATATGAAAAATTCTCAAGCAAATAATCACTGATTTTCACTTTTAGTTGTCTAAATAATCTCAAAATCACTTAAACAACTTTTATGCGTCTTCTAAGAGTCTCTTTGAGGTTCTTCTAGAAACACCACATTGACATCTATTGATTTTCTCATCAAAATCAATCTTAAGATGTCAATTTTAAACAATTTAAATCAAAGAAAATAAACCATCATTGATTTATTTAAACACTTTGATTTCTCATGCTTTAGTTTAAATTATCTACTCATTGAGATTAACTTAAACATAACACTATCTTTAACAAAAATTAATAAAATTATCTTCAATCTATTCACCATTTGTGTAAAGATTCAAAAAATTTTCTCCAATTTCATAATATGTCATCATTGAGACATTGAATATTTAAGAATTATTGTCACTAAATAATTCTCAAGTATTTTTCATTTGACAACACTTTAGACTCCAAGTCTATCAGACAATATGGTATCTCAAATTTTGGACCCACCTTGATCTAATATTTTCTTGCAAGAGCAAGATACTTCCACCAAAAGATGTAACCCCCCTTTGGTCCATCTTTTATTATCTCATAAAATGAGATGCTCATCTCTTTGAATGGGAAAATTAAAATTCTTAAATAGTTCTATTTATTTACCAAATAAATGGTAATTCATCACAACATAATAGGATAAACACATTCCTATTAACAATACTTTATTTATCATATAACACTCATTAATATGATAACTCACACATATACATATGGTTAAAACCCAAGATGTTGAAATATCTTCTAATCTGACCACTATATTTGCAAAAGCAAAGGAGATTAGAAAAAACAATGAACCTCATTTATGAAATTTCCTTCTTCTTATTTTTATCACCATATGAAAGCCATTAGATCTTCTAAGAAAAAACAAAGAAAAAAATTACCTTATCTTACACCTTTTAAAGTTGGAACCTCACAAGACCTCTACGGTTTCTCCTTCCATTGAAAAGGAAAGGTACTACAAAAAAAAAAGGTTTTTAGGGGCGATGCATGTCGCCCCTAATAAAATGCGCCTAATGGTGTACATTAGGGACAACTAATGGGAAGTTGAGATGTTACCCCAAATTTTTTCACATGTTGCATAACTTTTGGTCAATGTGTTGCCCTTGATAAGTCAGTAGTCGCCTCTGATACTTTTTTATTAAGGGTGACATTGTCGTCGCCCCTAATACTTTTTATTTATGAAAAATAACAAAATTATTTTAATAATTGAAAACATATATATTAAAAATGAAAATATTATATTAAATAGTCAAATTAGTTAATTAAGATAACAAATATCCACATTTTTCATATAATGTAACAATAACTAACAATAATATAAACTTAGTCTCCTAAATTAGCTGCATCGTCCTCCATATTGTCTTCTTGTTGCAGTTGTGGTGGCTGCGGCGGCAGCATCGGCCAGGGATATTGGGGAGGTAATGTGGATGATCCTTCTCCATACATGTAGGGATACGACGGCTGCGACAATGGTGGAATCAACCACGAATAAGTTGATGGTGTTTCTCCATACATGTATGGAGGTACCATTGGTTGAGAAGGCACTGCCCCGTACATGGAAGGATGGTTGAGAAGACGAAGCTCCAGAAATATTATTGCTATCAGGCATAGGCGACATTTGAACATTTGGTGGATGAAATGAAGGTGGAAAAAATTGAGACAAGAAATTAACTTGGTCAGTCAATTTCTGTAGATTATTCTCATTTTTTCTATATGTTTTGATGAACGTTGAGGAGGAGCTTGAGACTCCCTAAAGTGAGAGTGTTGGGTAGATGATGACCCCGACCCCTTCAATTTACGGCCAACTCCTCGCTCGTGTCCACGCCTTTGACTCAATACTTTTTGTAGTACCTCCACCTGATCAACTGTTGTCGAACCATCATTATTGAAAGCGACAACGGATGTTTGCTGAGTTTGTAACTCAAAATCAGCCTTCAGTTTTTCCTGTTTTCAGAAAATGTTAGATACTAACAATAAATATAACTCTATGAATATTAAAAAACATAATTCAAACTTACATAATCTTGGCGAGCATCGTCGTTCACTAAATCATTTGTTGTTTTCTTCCACTGGTATTCTTTCCATGACTCCATAAGGTCCGGATTCAACTAAAAAATATATTCAAAATGTTAGAGAACATATAATTTAAAAGAACATAATTTTGATAACATTTTAACTTTCATTTACTCATTCGTGACGGATGGTTGCCAACGATTTTGTACCATGCGTTGTAGAATACCACTATTTCTTCCGATTTTCCTTGTTCTTGACAGAGCACGCAATAAATTTCAGACTTGTAAATAACTGAAAGATCTGCTTCCACTCCTCCTTGTTAACATCCTTGGTTGGGTTGTTTAGAACCTTGTCCCAATCCTCTTGTCCTTTATAGTGTTTCTCAAAGTGTACGTGTCTTATGGTTTTCCTATGACGGTATCGGTCTTTCATCTCTCGATCGACACAATCTGTACACTTTAAGAAATCCCCACGGCCCTCTATTTGATAATAACACTAAATTGAAAAATAAAAATACTAAGAATATATATACTATATTAAAGAAACATTTTAAAAAAATCATTTAATAATTTTTTTACTTGGATCATGCCAAAGACTTGGTCCTTGTATTGTTTAGGCACTGATTCCCATGAATTGAAATATCCAGGAACTTTCATTTTAATTTGGGTGCCCATGAGGCGGAAAAAAGCAGCGTGCTCGCCCCCAACAACCTTGTTAGTTCGCGGGAAAAATGTTATTTCCATAGGTTTTCTATTTTTCCGCTGCCTCTCATCTAGATCTTTTCCAATAGCTGCGCCACGGCCCTTTCTCTTAGTTGGGATTCCTGTTTTAGTTTTATTAACAATACATAGAATATTAGTATATACATGATAGACATATTTGAGTGAATAAAAGAAAAAAAAACTACCCCATTTACATGAAGTCGGGATCCTAGTAGGATCCCCGTGGAGGATCACCGCCAGCATCTCCACCATGGGCTCTAGCCACATCTGCTAACACGATAGTAATTTGACCTATCTATTTAAATATTTAATTCTTATTTATAATTAATTTTAGTGAGTATTATTTGAATTGATTATGTACTTTAAAACATGTTATCACCATTCACTAATGACTCAAGCTGGTGCAAGTCATATATATAATAATAAAGAAATATATTAGAGTGACAATGTAATTTTTAGTATACAGTCTGCTAAGTACAAGTTACCTTCTTATGAAACCATGAACGAAACTCTTTTTTTGTATTAATTTATGATTGACAGCTAGATCTCTTTGTTGCACCTCAATTAGATGTTCCTTGTTAATTAATTAACAATGTCAAGATTGTGGGAGGAGTATATTGAACAAAGAAAAATATGAAAATTTATGTTGTACTTACTCTAAATACACTTCAGTTTTCGGTGAATTATCCAATATGAACCACTCAGCCTTATTCCGATTATTTTCGTCGATAGGCACGGGAATTCCCTTACTAAGTGGACGTCATTGAGATTCATACTATGTGAGGTGTCGATTCACATACAGTGCATCTTCATTACGATCATGCTGATTAAATTTTGTTTCCACACCTTTGAAATACATTGAAAAAAATGTCAAAGCCTCACCTGCAACATATCCTTTTGCTATAGACCCTTCAGGACGAGCTTTATTCCTGACATAGTTTTTTAATTTTTTCATGTATCTTTCAAAAAGATACATCCACCTCATAAATACGACACCTCCCAATATAGCTTCATTAGGCAAGTGCAAAACCAGATGGAATAATATGTCAAAGAATGCTAGAGGGAAAATCAACTCCATCTTGTATAAAATTATAATCAAGTCATCCTTAGCTTTCTCCATATCAGAAACGTTCAGCATCCTAGAGCACATTTGTTTGAAGAAATTAAACAATTTTGTAATGGTAGTGGATATAGATTCAGGTAAAAACTTCTGAACACCTACTGCAAGTAATCATTGCATTATCACATGACAATCATGGGACTTTAACCCAATAATGTTTGAGTAATTTTTTGTGGCTTTTTTCTTCAGATTAGAACAAAAACCATCGGGAAACTTTACTCCTTTCAAAAATTGACAAAAACCATCGGGAACACGTATGGAGCATGTGGTTTCATTAACCTTTTATTGGCATCTTCGTAAATCCAAAATGATTTCCTAACCCCCATATTCTTTAAATCATGTCTTGCGTTAGTGGTGTCCTTAGATTTATTATTATCCAACAAAGTCCCAAGGAGACTGTCCCACACATTCTTCTCGATATGCATCACATCTAGGCTGTGTTTTAATTGGTTTGAACTCCAGTATTCAAGTTCATTGAAAATACTTTTTTTCCTCTACACCTCGCTTGCGTTCACTCCCCCCCCCCCCCCCCCCCCCCCCCAAATTTTCATGTTTACCAAACACTTGAAGCGGTAAAGCATTGACTTGATCTAAGATTTGTTGACAAGTAAACTGTTGTGGATGATTTCTTTTCTCAACTTTGCCATAAAATTCTTTGTCCCTTCTATACTTATGATTACTCAGAAAGAATCGCCTATGACTGACATAAGATGTCTTACCAATCACTCAGATGGAAGTGGTGTCTTCATTGCAGGTTGGACATGCTTTGTATCCCTGCCCGCTCCAACCAGACAAGCTACTACAAGCAGGGAAATCATTAACTGTCCAAAGAAGGGTTGCACGCATCTTGAACAATTCATTCCTTGTTCCATCTGTTGTGTCGACCCCGTTAAACCACAATTGTTTTAACTCATTCACTAAAGGTCATTGAAATATATCTATGTCTTTACCCGGTGAATTTTGGCCTAGGAATAAGGAGAGTTAGCATAAAATACTTCTCTTTCATGCACAGCCAGGGAGGGGGGGGGGGGGGGGGGAGATATTAATTTGTCAAAATCACAGGCCACATGTAGTATGATAAGCTCATGTTGCCAAAAGGATTAAACCAATCGACAGCCAAGCCTAGACAGACATTTCTGGGATCTTTTGCAAAATCAGGATGCGTGGCGTCAAAGTCTCTCCATGCACACCCATGAACCGGATGACGCATCACCCCATCTTTTGATCTCCCAGTATGATGCCATAACATGTCAATAGCTGTAAGTATTAAACTGTACATTCGCTTTAATCTAGGAGTCAATGGAAAGTAACGCATCACCTTATGTGGAACATTTTCCCCAATCTTCTTTTCATTGACCCATCAGCTACTCCCACACACAAGACATGAATCTTTGCTTGCATGATCATTATAAAATAAGCAACAATCATATTTACAGACATGTATTGATTTATATCCCAACCCTAACTTACTCAACTTCTTTTTGGCCTCGTAGTGTGTTGGAAGAATTTTATTATCCTTCAAAAATGCAAACTTTAGTAACTTCAACAATTCATCAAAAGACTTGTTTGGCCACTTCCCCCTAACTTTCAAATGCACAAACATCGTCAAAAAGTTTAAGGATGATATCCAATCACAACCCAGATAAAACTCAGCCTCGATCTTGTCAAACAACTCGTCATAATACTGTTCCATTCGACTGCCAGACACAAAATCTGCTTCGTCTGCATTTGTCGGTAAGATGAAATCGTCAACGACGTCAACCATCTCATCTACATCTTCATTCTCCTCAACCACCTCATTGGCAACACTAGCTTCCACCCCACCGTGGTAAACCCACTGTTGATAATTCTGTTGAAAACCCTTGCCAAAGACATGGCCATCCACCATATCTATAGTTTGTAGTTTAACATTGAGGCACCTCACACACAGATATTTAATTCTCCCATCGCAGTCTACATGTTCTTTTGCAATTTTCAAGAAGGCTT
This sequence comes from Humulus lupulus, assembly GCF_963169125.1. Taxonomy (NCBI): domain Eukaryota; kingdom Viridiplantae; phylum Streptophyta; class Magnoliopsida; order Rosales; family Cannabaceae; genus Humulus; species Humulus lupulus. Next base: position 208,362,319 of record NC_084793.1, read on the forward strand.
GGAGATCGTTCCAATAAGCATCACAGTTATGATTCCTTAATGCCTTCCAACTCTTATCGATCGACATCTAGGATAGAAGAATAGACAACAATTAATCATTATTGACTATGTGTGTGTGTGCCCTAATCCACCTTTTCACTCTACTTCCAATAGGGCAAAGAACCTATCCCATTCAGATTTGTAGTATAATTTTATCACCAAAGAAAAGCAACAAAAAGTGAAATATTTTTTAACACTAGCTGTTTTATGATGTCTTATAAAATATTATGATACTATAAAAAAATTATGATGTTTTATAGGCTCTTATTTATATTGTTTAAAATTATTAATAATTCCAATTTTAATTATTATTTAATTAATTTAACCAATAGTAATTTGTTTTATTGTTCGTTTTTTATTTTCTTAATTAGTTATTTTTAATTATCAAACTTAATTTTTCATCTTACTTAATTAATGATTTATTTTTAAATTATTCCTCTAATTTTTAAATTATTAAATTTGTTTATTTATTATTTAATTATTTATTTAGTCCCCTAACTGTACCTAAATTTCGGCAGCATAACGTCTACATTCTAAGCTATCCCAAAAATTTAAAAACATGCAAATGACATTCAGAAAATTCCCAGAACATTGACAATATATTATACATTTTTCTACACATATATTTTGTCATAAAATTTTATTCCGAATTCCAACCTACCCTATTCCGACCTAGTGGATCTCTTGGAGACAGTAAACAGACATCTAGTGCTACTGACTTTTTCAAGATATTTGAAGAAATATCTTGAAAAAATGGGTAATACTAGATGAATACTGTTATCCAATAAATTAGCATTTGTGACGTGGCGAATAATCTCTTGACACGTGGCTGATACCTGAAGCGTCTGCTAGAGTATCGACCAAGAGACACACCAGAAGCAGGACAAGCCTCTCTTTACCACGACCAGTATGGTCGGTGGTTCCGCTGGCAAAGCAATATTTATGGGAAGATCTTATGAATCCCGAATTTATCTCATGCAATCTTTTGAATATCCCATGATTCGGGGGATAATATCTGTAACAATATTGGGCAACCCTCCATGAGCCTATAAATAGCAAGAGATGGCTCATGGGAAGGGACTTTTGGAGCCGGGGAATCATAGAGATTATAGTATTTACCTGAGTAAACTTGTATTGTTTATGAGAAGTGTGGAAACTCATTGAACCCAAGTTCTCTGATCACACTTTTGATCCCATATCAATATCATTCTAAGTGGACGTAAGTCATTACCAGATCCTGGGGCCGAACCACTATAAATTACTGTGTTTTCTTTACTTTTGTCATTACGTTATTCTCTACATATTCGTCTATATCATTCATATTTTGACTCCGTGTCAGTTGGCTAAATCGTGGGTCAACATTCTGGTGCTTTCATTGAGAGGACGATTCATCGTTGTTGATAAAACTAATGGCGAAAGCAGGAAAGAAAGCTGCTCAGACCGCCGCCGCTGCACCGTCGAATCCGCCACCTCCTCCTCCCCCTGCAAGCATGGCGGAAGATGAGCCACAACTAGATTTTGAAGAGGAGGAGATGGACGATGCGACTTTGAGGAGCACCCTGGGCACGTTGCAGGAAGAGTTGGCTAGTCTGAGAGCCAATCAAGAAACTGCCGCAGAAGCTATGGCAAGGCAGCAGCAAGAACTTGATCGTCAGCGGGCGGAGTTAAGCGAGAGACAAGCGGAGGTGGATCGCCGCCAGACCGAGGCCATGGCAGCCCTTGAAGCGGCCTTGCTGTTGGCCAGAAATCAGGCCGCGCCTGCCTCGCAGCCTAACCAACCTGGAAATGGGCCACCTCAGAGAGGTCCCAATCCTAGCCCACCGATCCATCCTTCATGTCCGCAAAGGCCTGAACAGCCCCAGATGCCCCATGACGACGTCCCACTGGACCCCGAGGCAGATCCACCATCCCAAGCTGCTCGAGGTAATCCCCCGCAGCAAAGGCAGAATAGGGCCGAGCGACAGCCTCGTAGTCCTAGACGCCGCGAGAATGATGGGCCACACCAAGCGAACAGAGGTCACTACCCTCCTGGTAACAGGAGGGACTCGGAGTTAGGTTCTGCGGTCCGTGGATCCCAACGGCATGATAATGCACGGGGACATCGCGACCAGCGCAGGCCACCCTCTAACGCTCGGAGAGTTTCTGCCAGAGACGGGAATATAGGGAACGACCAATCTTACCACAGCCAGTCAAAGTTTAAAGATGGCCACGGCTACAACGAGGCTGACTCAGGCAAGGACAATGCTGGTGGGAGGAACGGAAATAGAGGTAAGAGCAGGAGCCAAATACCTCAAGATGATCAACCAAATAGACAAGATGCTGGGGGGCAACCCAGGCAAAATAATGTCTTCAACCGGCTCGGAGGTAGCGAGCAACGGAGAAGAGAGGAAGATCTAAGAGACATACTCAATGATCGTCGAGAGAAGCATGGTGAGAACATCCCCCCAGCAGCAGAGACCGTAGCTATTCCTACTGCGTTGCAAGCCCAGATAGACGCACTAAATCAGGCTGTGCAACAGCTAGTCGGAGGAAGGACCTCTTACATCGACCACGATAGAAGAAAAGGCACTCCATTCATCCAGAGAATAGCCAACGCAGAGACTCCCAGCAAGTTCAAGATGCCTACGCTCCCAAACTTTGATGGATACGGGGATCCCGTCTCGCATGTGAATAAGTTTGAAATCCAGATGGACATTCAGAAAGTGTCCGAAGACGCTCGGTGCAGGATCTTTCCTGCAACACTTTCTGAAGCCGCGCAGGAATGGTTCTTTAAGTTCCCACCTGCAAGCATAGTTTCCTGGGAAATGTTCGTAAGGGAGTTCTAAGGACAGTTCTACGCAGGTCGTGTCCACCCGACCGAAGCAAACCAACTGGTCGAGATCCGCCAGCAGGATGGAGAATCGCTGAAGGATTACATCCAGCACTTTATGCGAGCGGCAGCCGGAGCAAAGACAGTCGGGGACGAAGGAAAGATGATGGCTATAACCGCGGGAGTGAGGCGCCGTTCGCCCCTATGGAAAAGTCTTCGTAAGGATGGGGTTAGAACCACCCAGGAGTTCTTAGACCGAGCTGATCGGTATATCAAGCTCAAAGAAGCCATTGCCGATGATGGAAAACCCTCGAGCAAGGGTAAGAAGGCTGCCGAACCCGCCAAAGCCGCCGATGGCACCAAACCAAATGTCAACGGCAAGGGCAACGGAAACGGCAACGGTAATAGCAAGAATGGTGGGAAACGGCCACACAATGAGCCTTCCACCTCCGACAATAAACGAGCCAAGGGTAATCGTTATGAACCTAGGTTCACTAACTACACTGCCCTTGTTGAGTCTCGAGAAGAGGTATACCAGGCCACAAGCTCTAGTGTGCCCTACAAGAAACTTGGGCCCATTCGAAAAGACATTTCAAAAAGAGACACTACCAAATTCTGTCGTTACCATAACGACTACGGACATGACACTAATGAATGCAACCAGCTGAAAGACGAAATTGAGTTCCTCATTAGACAAGGACACTTGAGAAGGTACGTACGGGCCTCAGGAACTTCCCAACGAGAAGCTCCAGGTGGCAACGAGCAGGCGTCCACACGCCAACGCTCGCCACCATTACAGCCTGCCCCCGTAGCCGGGACACTTTTAACCATCTGTGGAGGTCCGCACCTCGCAGGAAATAGCGGAAAGGCTAGAGAACGATATGCTCGAACTCTACGCCACGACCAGGATATCGAGATGATGACTGTGGAGGACCACGCGCCGAAAAAGGCCCGCTCAGAGGAGTGCGGGATAACCTTCTCTGAGGGCGATGCCCAACACGTCCGGTTCCCACATTCCGATCCGCTGGTCGTGGATATCCAAATGGCCAATATGATGGTAAAAAGAGTACTGGTCGATACAGGAAGTTCAGTGAACATCCTGTATAAATCAATGCTGGAACGCATGAAGCTGTCCGTGAAGGACTTGGAGCCCTGCAATCAAACCATATACGGCTTCTCTGGAGAAGGACTCGCTCCAGCCGGAATGATCAAACTCCCAGTGACAACGGGTACAGCGCCTGCCTCAAGGACATTACTCGCCACTTTTGTAGTGGTCGATTGTCCTTCAGCGTATAACGCCGTTATTGGAAGACCCATACTGGTTGAACTGAGGGCCATCATCTCCATGTGGCACCTAGCCATGAAGTTCCCAACGGACGCAGGGGTAGGATGCGTTTTGGGAAACCAAAGGGAAGCCAGGGAGTGCTATAACGCCTCGATCACAAAGGCAAGAAGTGGAGCGTCGAGGAGCGCTACCCCAGAACGATTGCAGATGACAGAAGACAGACAAACCCAATCAGGTGGAAAAGTCACCAAATAGGGTGTTGCCCAAAGTAAGGATATAGATTTAGATCCTCACTTTGGGGATTTTGAAGAAAATGTCGGACCCGTCGAGGACCTGGAGGAGGTCCAGCTCGATGAAAAAGACCCGACCCGAATCGTAAGGGTTGGGAAGAATTTAGAACCTACCGCAAAGCAGGCGCTGGTAGAATTCTTGCAAGAGAACCAGGAAGTTTTCGCCTGGTCGCATAAAGACATGGTCGGGATAGATCCTGCAGTGATCAGCCATGTCCTGAACATAAACAAAGTCTTCCCACCGGTGCAACAAAAAAGAAGGCTACTCGATAAAGACAGATCAAGAGCCTTGAAAGAAGAAGTCGAAAGACTTAAAGAAAATGGGTTCATCAGGGTAGCGTTTTATCCATCATGGGTCTCCAATCCGGTGCTGGTCCCCAAGCCTAACGGCAAATGGCGGACCTGTGTGGATTTTACAGACCTTAATAAAGCCTGCCCAAAAGACTGCTTCCCACTCCCGAGGATCGACCAGCTAGTCGATGCAACTGCTGGACATGAGATCCTCTCGTTCATGGACGCATATTCAGGCTACAATCAGATCAGCATGCATCCCCCTGATGAGGATCATACCAGCTTTCGGACCGATACGAGCTTATATTGTTATAATGTAATGCCCTTCGGACTGAAAAACGCAGGTGCAACTTACCAACGACTGGTCAACCACATGTTCAAGGAACTAATCGGAGTAAACATGGAGGTATATGTGGATGACATGCTGGTAAAGTCCAAGAAGGCTGAAGGACATGTGAGGGATTTGCGAAGGTGCTTTGATGTGTTAAACAAGTAACAAATGAAGTTAAATCCCCTCAAATGTTCCTTTGGAGTCGGGTCAGGAAAGTTTTTGGGGTTTATAGTGAATTCAAGGGGAATCGAGGCCAACCCCGACAAGATAAAAGCTCTGATCGATATGAAATCGCCAGAAAAGATCAAGGATGTCCAAAGCCTGACCGGAAGGATAGCTGCTCTTAGTAGATTCATCTCAAAATCAACTGACAAGTGCGTTCCATTCTTCAATCTACTCAGGGGAAATAAGAAGTTTGAATGGACGGAAGACTGCGAGCAAATATTCCAGACAATAAAGGCTCATATGTCGCAACCTCCCATCCTATCAAAACCAATCGAAGGAGAGACTTTGTATATTTATCTGGAAATTACCGAAGTTGCTGCTAGTGCGGTACTGATACGGGAGGAAGAAGGCGTGCAGAAAGCTGTTTACTACGTCAGCAAAAGGCTTATCGGTGCAGAATTAAAATATCCACCGATCGAAAGATTAGCATATTGCCTAATTCTAGCCTCCCGAAAGTTGCGTTCGTACTTCCAAGCCCATCCTATCACAGTTCTGACCGACCAGCCCCTTCGGCAAGTCCTCCAAAAACCTGAGGCGGCTGGACGACTGTTAAAATGGGCGGTTGAATTGGGACAGCTCGACGTAACTTATTCACCGCGAGCAGCAATAAAAGGGCAAGCCTTAGCCGATTTTATTGTGGAGTTCACCGAACTCCCCAGCAACGAGCTGTGCAAACAGCCTGAAGCGCCCATGCCTCAAGACAAGACTCCTTCGTGGAAGCTATTCACGGATGGATCATCTAATGAATCTCACGCTGGAGCGGGAGTGATATTGATAACGCCCGAAGGGCATCGATTTCACTGCGCAATCAGGTTTGACTTCGCAGCATCAAACAATGAAGCGGAATACGAAGCACTCCTCGCTGGACTGAGAATGGCCAGGGATATGAATATAAAAGCGCTCGATATTTACAGCGACTCTCAGCTGGTCGTGAATCAGGTCCTGGGAGAATATCAAGCGCGAGGGTTAAAAATGATGGCCTACCTTAACAAAACAAAAGATTTGCTAGCGCAGTTTACAAAGTACACCCTCCAGCAGATTCCGCGAGACCAAAATTCGAATGCAGACGCCTTGGCCAAACTTGCAAGTGCTAAAGATGCTGACACCTTGAACATAGTCCCAGAAGAGAGATTAAGTGAATCAAGCATTGATGCGGCCGAAGCCAGCATGGAAATTCGAATAGAAGATACATGGATGGCGCCTTACCTGGAGTATCTGACAAATGGGACATTGCCAGCAGATAGAAACAAGGCCAGAACTCTGCAAAGACAAGCTGCTAGGTACATACTGCTCGACGGTGTTATGTACCGAAGAGGATATTCAATGCCACTGCTCAGGTGCATTACATCAGAAAAAGCTAAGGAACTCATGAAAGAGGTGCATGAAGGCTTCTGCGGAGATCACGCTGGGGGGCAAAGTTTGGCGAAAAAAATTCTCCGACAGGGCTATTTCTGGCCAACGATGAACGAGGATTCAATGGAGTACGTACGAAGGTGTGATAAATGTCAGAGGTTCTCCAAAATCCCACGAGCAGCTCCAAACGAGCTAAAGCAGATGCAGAGCCCGTGGCCTTTCGCAATATGGGGAATAGACTTAATTGGATCACTGCCAACAGGAAAAGGAGGAGTAAAGTACGCAGTTGTGGCAGTCGATTACTTCACAAAATGGGTCGAAGCTGAACCACTCGCAACCATCACAACCAAGAAAGTTCTCGACTTTGTAATCAAGAACATTGTGTGCCGGTATGGTTTGCCCAGAAAGATAGTATCAGACAACGGAACCCAATTTGACAGCGACCTGTTCACCGATTTCTGCGAGAGGCATGGGATAATCAAGAGCTTTTCTTCAGTCGCACACCCCCAAGCGAATGGGCAAGTCGAAGCTGTAAACAAAACCCTCAAGGACACCCTGAAGAATAGACTTGAAGAAGCTAAAGGAGCATGGCCAGAACAACTGCCTGAAGTCCTCTGGTCGTATAGAACATCTCATCGAACAGCAACAGGACGTACCCCATTTTCCTTAGCTTATGGGTATGAGGCCATGTTACCCGTCGAAATAGATCCCCCCTCGCATCGGCGTTTGACGTACGATCAAGACCAAAACAGCCAGCTAATGCTGGTGTCCTTAGCCTCAATTGATGAGATACGAGAAAAATCTCAACTCCGAGTTGCTGCTTATCAGCAAAAAGTCGCCCGGTACTTTAACTCCAAAGTTAAAGAAAGAAGATTCAACGTCGGAGACCTGGTGTTACGACGAGTTTTCTTGAATACCCGCGACGCCACAGCTGGAGTGCTCGGACCTAACTGGGAAGGGCCTTACCAAATTGAAGAAGTCCTTCACCCAGGCACCTACAAACTCACGCGCTTAAACGGAGATCTCGTTCCACGCTATTGGAATGGAGAACACCTGCGCAAGTATTATCAATGAACAACCCTTCTTAAAGGACTGGCTTGTTTAAATTTTCTTTTACAAGTTTTGCAAAGAGGGTTAGCCACGTTGTGTGGCTAACTGCTCGTATATGTAAGATTCTATTTCAGAATCGATCGTAAAGACATGATTAGTCCATTTTAATACGAAATTATAAGGGACTGAGCCCAGCCAGTCATTCTTGCCAACCTTTGTGAATTTACATTTGCAAGTATTTGTTCATTACGTGTGTTGTTTTGCTGTATTACAAGTATCATTTTTCCACATGAACAGGAATGTTCGGAAAGGCCATGGTCAAGGCAAGTGACCAAGGACCTAAAGCTCCTCGATCACTTGGGGGGCATATAAGGCACATCGATAGCAAAGCATACTCTCAAGGTATGCAAACACATGAACAAAATGAGTGAAAGCATGCTACAAGTACTTAGAGTATTTTTCAAAATGTATGTTTTGTTAAATCAGGCCAAAGTACTATGCTAAGTTCGGTCATACGGACAAATGTTATAATAAGTAAAAATATTATAGCACCAAGAGTTAAGATTTTACACCGCAAGCATTGCTGCTTGAATGTAATTGTTCGAACAAAAAGATTTACTGCCCGTGCAGCAAAGTTTAAAAAGAAACTATTGTCTTTACATCGCGACCCGTGGGTCGCATGTTCAAAAAGAAAGAAAAACAGTTAAATAAATTAAGAGGCATGGGGGGCAGGAGGGTCCTGGGAAACAACCTGGTCAGTCTCTTCCTCGATGGTTTCTTCTTCCAAACCAACGACGCTTGGGGTTGCGCGAGTCGCAGCTCTTGCCTCCTCTTCAGCCAGTTGAGCAGCGCACCGGGCCAACTCCGCAACTCTGACTTCCTCTGAAAGGTAGCTAAAGTCAGCACCCTGATTGTGTTTCCAGAAGTTATAGAAACATCGGAGTGTCGTCCTTTTGTACTTTTCCAGATTCTTGGAGTTGTCAAGCTCCAATTGCTGTACCTTGCCCTCGAGAGTGGCAATAGTCTTGTCCTTAGACTTGACTACCCCCTCCAGATGCTTGATTTCGCGGAGATGAGTTTTGTTGTACGACCGGTACTCTTCCCTCAGCTTAACCGCTGCATCTTTTGCAGCTTCAGCCGCGGAAAGTTTGGTCACCGCTGCATCCCTCTCTCGGACCACCGCCTCCAACTCCTCAGCATGTTTAGCCTCAGCAGCCGAAAGCTCCTCGGCCACCTTCACCTAATGTTTCTCGAGAACTTTGGCCTCGACCTGCTCAAAGTAGGCCTGGGCTCGGGTATGAGAAGTAGTGGCAGAAAGTAAGGCCTGTAAACGAAAGAAAAAGAGGTCAAGACTTATCACGAGGTCTGAAAAAACAAAGACTTGAAGAATAAAGAAACACTTACGCTGGAAATCTCGTTCAGAGCCCTGTTCAGGATCTGATCGACCGGTAGCTCTTCAGCTTGGATCATGGCGTTCCCAACACGCTCACCTTTGCCTATGCGTTCAAGTCGGTCCTTAGTGGATCAGATGGCACGGCTCACGAGCCTGGCCCCATGGGCCTCTTCGCGAGAAAACTGCTCCCTAACAGGCGCAGGTGGAGGATTGGACCGAGCAGGAGTGTTTTGCTGTTCAGAAGAAGCTGGAGGAGGGGTAGGAGTTCGCCCAGTTGGCGCAGGACTTTGCCCAGTTGGTGTACCCTGAGGAAGGTCTTCTGGTCGACTCTTCTTGGCTGAAGGGCCTTGACTGGTTTCACCAGTTCGCTTCTGTGACCTCCGTCGAAGTTGAGGGACTTCCTCTTCCTCTTCGGCCTGGTACATGTCAAAAATGTTGGGAGTCGACATATCTGCATGAAGATAAACACAAGAGGTTAGCAAGGGAAGAAAAAGGTGAAAGTAAGTAATACAACAGAAAGAAGATAATAAAGTGAATACCCGAGCTACAACTACTGGTCGCTATACTACTGACTCTATTAATCATACACTCATTTTCTGGCATGAAGAAGTTTGGCCCTAGATTTGGAGCATATGTAAAGTTACCATCCCCGTCAAACATGTGACAAGGGATTGGCAAACCATTTAAAAGCGAAATAACGTTACCATTGTCATTAGAAGACTCTTCCAAGTCAACAACAGGTTCTGTGGCCTTTTCTTTCCCCTTGCCTTGGGGAGCAGAAGGCCTTTCTGCAGAAGGGCTGCCCGTGGGTTCCCTGATCGTAACTCCTGTTGGCCTCCTCCTTGGAGAGGGCACAGGAGGTTACTGCTCAGGAACCCCCTCGGCAGTGGGTTCGTCCGCTACGGACCCTCTGTTTTCATGGCGAGGAGCCAGAAGGCCAGACGACCTTAAGTTCTTTTCTAGTGTCAGGGTCTTGACACATTTGGCTGCAGCAGACATCCTGGCCAGAGCGTTAGACCTCAACACCATGTCTGGTGTTGGGGTCGGACGTGACCAAGGGCCTGAAAAGCAGAACAAGTTTGAGAGACAACGAAAGGAAATACTTTATGATAAAGTATCGACCAAGACAAAGAAAAATTTGTACCTCCTCTCGCGAACGCCAAGTTGTTACTGGATATATCCGGAGTAAAGAAGTACTCCTTGTTGTAATGTCCCACGTTCGATATATGGGTAGTGCCACTCAAAAACGTCCGGCCGGTTTCCTGGTGACAGAAGTGGAAAAACCCCGTCCCGTTGTGTTGAGGATTGGACTTGAGGTCAAAGAGGTAGTTAACCTCATGAGGTGAAGGTTCTGGCCATTTGTTAAGTTTGTACAGGACATAGAGTGCAGCCAACATCCTATATCCGTTAGGGGTTATTTGAAAGGGAGCGACGCCGAAATAATTGGCCACCCCCACAAAGAAAGGATGAAGAGGGAGATAAGCCCCCGCTTCGATGTGATACCGGGACCAGGCGCTGTTTTCTCCTCCTGGACGGTTAGCCCTCTGCTCCGCAGTAGGACGTGTAATGGTTACCCCCGTTAGGGGGTATTTTCTGAAGCAGTTGGCGACCATCCGAGGGGTCATCGAACTGGCTGGGGGAGTGTACCACTCGACATCAGGCGGATTCCGATGACGAGGACGAGCCCTAGTTTGGATATTCGGGTCAGGAACAAGATTCTCTCGACCACTGGTCGAGGGAGCCCCCGCCTGCGAGTCAGGCTGGGCAGAAGAAGAAGTGTCACTTTCAGATTCGGGCCTTTTCTTGCCAGAGGATTTTGAACGGGCCATTGGAGGAAAAGGGTGCGGTCTGGAAGAGGCTCGTGAGAAAGGTATCTGGTGGATGCGATTGGCTGGTTGTTCTTCTCCCTCGAGCAGTTGGGCGAGGAGGTCGTCGTCGATGGGTCTCTAACCTCCCCACAAATCTGGCATTAAAATCTGCAAACAGAAGAATGGGGAGGCGAGGTCAGAGGAGTCTAAAAGGCTTTTAGAATAACGCTGGTCGAGTATAAAAGCTAAGCCTTTATATAACAGCATTCTAACTAAGTCTCTCTGTGCAAACAGTTTAAAAAAACGGACCAAAGGGTGAAAGTGAAAAGTTTTCCTGAAAGGCTTTTTCGACTCCCCTTACGGCGGGAAAAAATTATTTCTAACTGGCTTAAAAAATCGAAATTCTACTTCGATCCTACGTCCTAAAAAATACTGATCCTGGGTTTTAAACCTACTCATAAGCCTACTTTGCCTACAAAAATATCCTATCTACGGGCGTTTAAAAAACCAGAAACCAAGAGACTCAAACAGTACACCATTTAAAAGCATGCACCACGAAAAGTTAAAAGCATGGAGTTTCAAAATAACTTACCAAGGAAAATGGTCGTGAAGATGGAAGTGAGAGCTTCGGGAGTCAATGAGCCCACCGTTTGAGCCTAGACAGCACAAAGGAAAGTTCGTCGGAGAAAGTAAAGCTCTGGTTTTTAGGGTTTTCGACAGAGAGGTGGCGTGCGTGAAAAGGAAAGAAGTGGCTCAAGTAATCTTATATAAGTTTGTCTTTGATATTCAAAAGGCGTGATCATTAGTTCTCCCTTTTCGAAGTTTGGGGGAACGTGATGGCCGTCAAAATTATTTCTGGGAAACTGAAAAGCCCTGATTAGACAGGAGTGGTTTGCTTTTTTCAAGAACGCACGAAGGGCTCTGACACGTTAGGAGGGGTTACCGAAGGGTCGTTCGTTCAAAGTTTATTTACTGTTCGTAGTAAATAAACTTTGGGGGGCAAATGTTATCCAATAAATTAGCATTTGTGACGTGGCGAATAATCTCTTGACACGTGGCTGATACCTGAAGCGTCTGCTAGAGTATCGACCAAGAGACACACCAGAAGCAGGACAAGCCTCTCTTCACCACGACCAGTATGGTCGGTGGTTCCGCTGGCAAAGCAATATTTATGGGAAGATCTTATGAATCCCGAATTTATCTCATGCAATCTTCTGAATATCCCATGATTCGGGGATAATATCTGTAACAATATTGGGCAACCCTCCATGAGCCTATAAATAGCAAGAGATGGCTCATGGGAAGGGACTTTTGGAGCCGGGGAATCATAGAGATTATAGTATTTACCTGAGTAAACTTGTATTGTTTATGAGAAGTGTGGAAACTCATTGAACCCAAGTTCTCTGATCACACTTTTGATCCCATATCAATATCATTCTAAGTGGACGTAGGTCATTACCAGATCCTGGGGCCGAACCACTATAAATTACTGTGTTTTCTTTACTTTTGTCATTACGTTATTCTCTACATATTCGTCTATATCATTCATATTTTGACTCCGTGTCAGTTGGCTAAATCGTGGGTCAACAAATACATTGACTCAGATTACTATCCCCAATGCATCTACTAGATGTATGTCTATGACTTCTTGTTATTATTATTTAATTAATTAATAATATAATTATTAAATTAATTAATTAATTAATATTTAATTATCTTATTAATTAATAAATTAATATTTTATTATTTAATTATCTTATAAATTATTAATTAATATTTTATTATTTAATTATATTATTAATTACTAAATTAATATTTTATTCTTTAATTATCTTATTAATTATTACATTAATATTTTATTATTTAATTATCTTATTAATTATTGCACTAATATTTTATTATTTAATTATCTTATTCCGAACTCCAACCTACCCTATTTCGATCTAGTGGATCCCATAGAGATAGTAAGCAGACATCTACTACTCCTCATTTTTTAAAAATGTTTGAAGAAACATCTTGAAAAAATGAAGAATACTAGATGAATACATTGACTTTGATTACTATCCCCAAGGCATCCACTAGATGTATGTCGATGGTGTTTTTTTATTAGAAATAATAACAATTATCACTATGTGATAATAACCATCCTATCACATATATGATGTTTTATAAGGTCTTATTTTATAATGTTTAAGGTTGAATGTTCTTTAAAAGTTAAAAACTGAATTTATTAAGAATGTTATTATAGTTATGATTGTTATTAATTTTTATTTTAATTGTTTTTTATTTAATATATTTGAAATTAATTGTAGATAATTATTTCCATTCTTAGTTTTCAAATTTGTCAAGATTTTTCATAATTAGTTATCACCAAGCCAACCGACAGATGAACTCAAGCAACTTATGGTTCATCCAGCCACAAATCCTCTGTCACAAATGATTCGACATACAAGCACTCTCCACATCGCAGAAAATGAAACGGACTCAAATGATCAAAGCTCTCCGGCTAGTTCAGACAATTCTTCATATGACTGGTCTGAAAAAATGAGCTTAACTTCTGATGATACTATACCTAGTGATCCCGAGAGCTTATCCAGTAAAAACTTATCCAGCGATGACGATGGTGCATTTCCACATCTGATGGTTCAACTTGCTGAATCAAACTCACAAACTAAACCAATTATCATAAGTGAAGACGAAAGTGGAAATGAATCAACAACACCACATGTTCCCCAAAAAACATAAGAGTAAAGGTTCAAATTTTCAAACTTTTACTTTAGATGACCTCCCTCCATCAAAATGGTGCGAAAGATTCCAAGAGTTTCAAGCTTGGCTCAGCCTAGAATCACAAAGACCAGAAGCACAGACAAGAACGGTTCTCCTCAGCTTTGTTTCCCGTTTTACAGGCACCCTACAAGACTGGTGGACAAGTCTGGGTGATTACAGGCAAATGACGTTTTTATAACTTCCATCTATCACCAATGCCCTGACCTATCTGTATATTGAACTCTGCAGACAAGACACTCAAGTCATTGAAAGACTATGCGTAGAATTCTTTAAACTAAAATGTTGTTCAATGGATAAGAGAGATTTGGAGAAGCATTACAAAAAGATAACTCAACGTTTTTACCATAGGTGGAATTAATGATCCAAATGTAAAACAAACTTTCCTCTCTTCCATACCAGAACCACTAGGAGAAGAAACCTTCAGACTTCTATCAGGAATAGGAAGAACCCTAGCTGATGCTACGATTGGAGAAATCTATCAGGTAGTTCTAAAGGCATTGGAAAAGATGTGCTTTCAGCACAAATTGATCCAAGAATTCATGAAACAATCCAAGAAGCTCGGAAAGGTTTACCGCCAAAAGGACCTACAATCAAATGTCCATCAGAATCAGCATGTTCTTGTCTTCCAGAAAAAAGGAAACACAACAAAAGGTTTAAAACCTTTAAATCCTCAAAAGAAAAAGGACATCGCTCATTCAAGTTTCTAAGGAGGAAGCGCTCTTTCAGGAAGAAGTTCGACAAATGTTTCATCTGTGGCGACAAAGGACATTATGCCAAGCAATGCCATAAAGGGAAAACTGCCAAACAAATCTCCCACATTCAATAAATAACGAGCATATCTTTCGAAGAGAATGACCTAGAATCCATCTTCTCTACTAATGACGAGATAAATCCAAAATCCCTTTGTGCATTCGAACAACAGAAGGCTTCAGATGAATTCTACCACATGGCAGCTATCAATACAATACAACCATTGCCAATCATCTCCATCCAGATCCTCTCTACAAAGTATGCTCGACCAGTCAATGTAGCAGCCTTCTTCGATACGGGAGCATCATACACCATGATGAAACTTGATGTTCTCCCTCCAGAATATTGGAGGAAAGAAAAACAATTCTTCCACGCTGCAAATGGAAGCATGTTCTGTACAAAGCTCATCAGTAAACCAATTAAATTACAGTTTTTCCCAGGATGCTCTATCATTCATAGAGTAATTGGCTCAAAATTACCAGGGAAGGATCTAATTATTGGTTTTGATGTCTACACCATGAAAAAGGGTTTATGAATCCTTCTTGGAGGCCTCGGCTACAAACAACATTTTGCTCCATGGGAATCCATACCAAACTATTTTCTCATGCCTCCTGATCCATTTTCCAAGGTCAGACAACGACTCATAGAAAATTCCTGTGCCACTAGTCATGCTGAATTCCTCCAAAAATGTGAATGCCCTCTTTGGAAAAATCATCAATTCTTCATCAGTTTACCATTTAAGCTCAATGAAGATGTTAACCCTACCAAGGCAAGTCACCCAGGCATGAACCCAGAGCATCAGAAAATGGCAACTGAGGAATGCAAAGACCTACAACAACAAGGATTAATCGAACCAACAACCTCTTCATGGGCATGCCATGCTTTCTACGTCAATAAGAGATTGGAGCAGGCTCGGGGAAAACAAAGGCTGGTCATCAATTATAAGCCCTTGAATGAATTTTTGGCAGATGATAAATTCCCCCTACCAAACAAGAATTCCCTATTTGCAAGCCTGTCAAAGGCTCAAAAATTTTCAAAATTTGATCTAAAGGCGGGATTTTGGCAATTGGGTATCAAAGAAGAAGATTGGCCCAAAACGGCCTTCTGCATTCCAAATCACCACTATCAATGGACTGTCCTTCCCCCGGTCTCAAAATAGCCCCATCACTGTTCCAAAAGGCCATGACTAAAGTCTATGGCCCTATTCTAGATAAGACCTTAATCTACATTGATGATATATTGCTCTTCTCACTAGATGAACAAGGCCATCACAATCTTCTGGCCTAGTCCATCTCTCACATAGAAGCCCATGGGGTCATGTTATCCAAAAAGAAGATGATCATTAGACAAGCCCAAATTGACTTTCTAGGAATGAAGCTTATTAAAGGCCAATATGAAGCCCAACCGCACATAGCCCAAGCGTTGTTAAAGTTTCCCGAAAAGGACTTCACAAAGGTCCAAATCCAACAGTTCCTAGGAATTGTAAACTATTTACGGAATTTTGTCTCGCAACTTTCAGAAATGACAAGACCACTCAGTGACATGCTTAAAAAGAAAACTCCACCATGGTCACAAGAGCAAACTGTAGCAGTCAAAAAACTAAAGGAGATAATGCAGACACTACCACCTTTGCAGATTCCTTCTGATGGAAAAAGAATCCAGCAGATAGACGCTAGAGGTCGGTATTGGGGAGCTGTCCTACTTGAACAAGACAAGATAGGGAAAAATATATGTGGATACAAGAGTGGCCACTTCAAAGACTCTTAGCTCCACATCATTCTACCCTAAAATAATTATTGGCGATAAAGATGTGTATTAAAAAATTTGAATTCCATATGATAGGTCATCATTTCTGGGTAGAAACGGACTTTGCCGCATCAAAAGGAATGATTGGTCTAAAAAAGAGCAAAATGACAAATGCCCAGCTTTTGAGATTGGCAGTCTGGTTTGACAACTACTCTTTTGACATTAAACACATTCAAGGCAAAGAAAATAATGTGGCTGATTTCTTATCTAGATCACCCCCTGTTATAAATCTAGCCCCAGGATACTCACCAAGAACCATCCCCATTGTCATCCAAAAATCATCACATACCATCCCAATCATATTCATGATGGCCTCTTTCTCTTCTATCACACACAATCAATCTTTTCCCCGGGATGCAAAAACTATCCTTTTGAAAACATCCAACAAATCATCCAGAGAAAGAGCAACCCACAGAGAAATCTTTCTTCAGAATTTTATGATTTCCAAACTTGGACCTTCTATACAAAATGACTTTGGAATCCATCCAAATTATCCATTTGCCCAAATCCTACCTCTTCGAGATGCTATCTTCACACCAAAACCAGTAGCTCACCTTTTCTGGTATTTGGCCAGTGTTTTTACCATAGTTGTCGAGGTACAAACTATGACCTTGCACACATCCATAAAATCCTTCTTGGACCAAGAAATGTTCAAACCAGCTTACCAAGTCCAAATGGACATTTTGTCCTAGTTCGCCCCATTGAAAAAATGGAAAAATGTCATATCGGCTGAATGGAAAAAGGTCCAAAATAATAGGCCCACTTTTATCTACCCACCAGGCCCAAATGTTGCCAGCCTAATGAACTGTTATATTGTTCTCTTTCTTAGTCTTAATGCAAAACTTGATGAAGAAAAAAATATAGTTATCAATCCGACATTTGAAGTCTACGGGTTAAAAGAAGAGCCATTATGTGGTCTTGGGGACCAAGAATACATGGACATCCAAAAAAGTATGTTTGAAAAGAATCAGATTATACCTCCTAAATTATGTCCCAAGCAAGAAGAAGACACTCCTTGGGAGATGTTCCCTTTCGACTATACTTGCAAAATAACGAGGGCCCTTGAAGCCTTCCATATTTCAAAAAATGAAACAAATCAGGACACCAAACTTGAAGAAACATTAGAGCAAAAATATCCATCACTATACAAATTGACCGACACTGAAGGGGTAATTTTGCGTAAAAATACTTACTTTGAAGATTCTCAAGACCCATATGCTGACACTGCATATATGCAAGATCCTTATCTCTTCTAGTACACATGAAAAGAATGGAACATGGGGTATACAGACTACGACACCTGCCCTCCAGCTGGCAGTGATCAGGATGAAGAAGAACCGACAAGATGGAACCCACTTCTTGATGACCCATCATGTGACTCTGACTATGAGGCCAACCACGAGACAATCTTTAAATAAATATTGTGTCTTTTAGTCTTTGGTCAGGGAATCTTATCCCTTATCTTTATGTTTTACTTTATGCTTTTGTTATTTAGCCATTATGCTTCTGTCGGGGAATCTTATCCCTTATCTTTATGTTTTACTTTATGCTTTTGTCATTGTGCTTTTGTCGAGGAATCTTATCCCTTATCTTGTCTAGGGGAATCTTATCCCTTATCCTATCCAAACCATGGTTGGTTTTGACTAGGGTGGGCTAGGTTTGTATGTTTGAGTACATGGCTATATGAGGCCATCATCTCTCTCTGTGTAAGGAAGAGAATTACGAAGTAATAAAATATCAGAGTGTTTGTTATCAAAAACGTTCTTCTAAATCCTTCCTTCAAAGATTTCTGAAGTAGAGATAGTATGCAATATGGATCATATCTGAAGGCAACTACTGTTATAAGTTTTTAGATTAACTTTCGAGTTAATTGATCTAGCAATCTATCATTTATGATCGTAAGTCACGCAATTTGGTGAGTAAGTCGTGCAGATCCGTGTGAGAAATTGCTGGGTCTATTAATCTGTTATTTTTTCTAACTAACTTACAGCAGGAACACCTTAATGGTATCAGAGCATAATGATAAACTCAAAATTTCTACTGAAATTTTGACAGCATAACGACTATATTCTAACATATCCCAAAAATTTAAAACCCTCCAAATAATACTGAGAATTCCCAGAACATTCACAATATACATATTATTATTATTTAAACTCAAATAGTAACACATCTTACAATTTTATACACACATTCACAATTAATATGTTATTCCACACACATATACAAATATCACTAAACACGCCTTAATTACTTTCTTCACACATTCACATATTAAACAAATTAATTAAAACAACATAATAAAAAAATAAATACCTTGATGAAAAAAAAAAAACCCTAGTCACCAAATTTCCAAGCGATACTCCTTCAATTCCTACACAAACATAATATAAATTGTTATAAAAAAATTAAATAAATAAAAAACTAAATATATAGATAAATTTATATATATACACTTACCACACACGTAATATATATTTATAAAAAACATTTATATATACATATAAATATATATATATTCTCGGCACAAACACATTATATATATAAATTTATAAAAATTATAAATAAATATATATATATATACACGACATATATATACACAACCAATAGTGTATATATATTTATAAAATATATATAAATTATATACCCATATATATACCTCTATATACCCATTATATATATATAAATCAATAACTATATATATACCAATATAAATAAATAACTGTATATATACATAAATATATACAATGTAGGTGGTAGTGGTGGGCGGCGATCGGGAGGCGGCAGCTGCGATCGTCCTCGTGATGGTCCGACTGGTCGGTGGTATGGTGCTCATGGTGTGGTGTGGTGGAGAGAAAGGGAAAAGAGGGGTTTTGATTTGGGGAAAATGGGAGAAAGGGAGAGAGAAGTGTTTTGATTTGGGGAAAAAGAGAGAGAGAGAGGGGGATAGATTTAAGGAAAATGGGGTATGGATTTAGGGAAAATGGGAGAGAGAGAACTTGTAACGACCCAAATTCGCTAATAAGGCTTAAGGGCCTTGATTAGTGTGCCTGGAAGGCATAATGGGAATTATGTGTGACTTAAATGAGTAAACTGCATGATTATGATTTAAAGCATGTTATATGACTATTTGAATATTTGAGATGCATGACTATGTGTATTAGTATGCATGTAGGCCCTGATTAGGTTAGAAGGGCATAATCGTAATTCTGGCCATTATGGGCATAACTGTATACATATATGTGATAATTGTTGAGACCACATTATTTTGTGGATATATCTGAGATCTGAGACTTGAGACGATCCTAGTGAGCGGTTTAGCGGAAAAGTCATGACGGGGATTTATACCCAGCTCGGGGTGAGCCTGGGGGTATAAATGGGAATTTAGAGAATATATTGGGGTCTATTTTGATATCGAGGAATATAGTTGGTGATTAATTAGGTATCGGGAAGTAAACGGAAAATATTAGAGACACTCGAGGAATTAGCGGGAATTGGGGTGAAATGACCAAAATGCCCTTAAGTGGATTAAAGGACTTGGGATTAAAGGGAAGGGTATTGTGGTCATTTGGCAGATAGAGATAGGAAAAGCTGAGGCTTTATGTTAGTGGAAGTTGTAGAATAATATGGAAGTCTGAGGAAAGAAGGAAAAGAAAGAAAAAGAAAGGGAGGAAAACATAGTTGTTTTCTCCAGGGTCGGTTTGTGGTTCTCTCACCATTTTTCTTGGGTTTTCTTGGAGCAAAGCTCAGAGGAGATCTAGTTTAGGCTGAGCATCAAGGATCCTAAGTTAGGCTTGAAGAATTGGCAGGGGTTTAGCAAGAACACACCATCACTTGAGGTAAGACTTTGTAGCTTCTTCAGTTTCTGGTTTTAGTTTTTGACCTATGGTGGATAAGCTGGATTTGATGGGAACTTTAGGGAATTCAGGCCAAAGGTTGAGGAAGAGCAAGCCAAGGAGGTGTAGAGGTTGTCTTGAAATCGAATTCCCATTAAAGGTATGAAATTCTAAGCTTTGAACTTTGAAGGTTTGATTGTCTTTGCTGAGTTTCTGAAGTCTGTGAGCAATGGTGAATTTTGAGATTAGGGATGCATGTGATTGGGTTTTGAGTATTTGGAGTGCTTGGGATGAGTGGAGTGTGTTAATAAGCTTGTTTTTGAGTTTGGTGAAGGTTTGGAGAAGTTTTGGTTGAATTTGGTTCGAGGAAATCGCAGGAAGGGAAAATGAGTTGTTGCCTGTCTATGACTAGCGCTACAGCGCTAGCCTTTGGGTGTTGTAGTGCTAGGCCATGCATGATGAGGGTATTTTGGTTCTGCTTATAGTGCTGTAGCGCCCTCCAATGAGCGTTGTAGCGCTACCTTGTCTTCAGAAAGGGATTTTAGGGTTATTTTCAAGGGTATTTGACCAAGGGTTCGGGGTTTGGTTCCACCACCTTGTTTGGTGGAACTAGGACTTCCCGGGGACTCGGGATTGGTCCCGAGGCTAAGTTTTGGACTTGAGGTTTGGTGATGACTTTGACCTATGGTTGTGTTTAGGTGAGCGCTAGGGCTCGAGAGGGATCGTGCTCAAGGAGTCAAGTGATCAAAGCTAGCGAATCGAAAGGTAAGAAAAATGCACCCGGTTATATGTTTGTGATGGGACTAAGTGCTCCCGATATTTGTATTATGTCAATGATGGTATTATGCCATGGGACATGTGATAGCGGCCTAAGGGTGCCGTACACAATATTTGCGCACAGGGTGCGGCTTGGCCACTGGTAGTCGAGGACAGCTTAATATTCACTGAGCTCGGTTTAAGCGGGCTGGAGTCAGTGGGATAACGGAGGGTGCGGCCTGAGGGCGCTAACCCTAGTTATCATATGTGATTTGGTGTATGGTATGAATTGATATGTATAGTATGCTGAATACTTGACTATTGTGAGTGTTGATATGATTAAGAATATGTGATGCAACATGAGATATTGATTTGTCTGTTGATTGCTTATGCTCTGTTGTTGTGTTTTCTTGCTGGGCCTTGGCTCACGGGTGCTACGTGGTGCAGGTAAAGGCAAAGGCAAGTTAAACCAATCCTGAGATGGAGAGCTGCAGGGTTGAATGTACATAGCCAGCTGTTCGATCGCCATGGTCGAGGAGTGGATCAGGACAGGGATTGCCTAACTGTCTGTTTTGCCTTAGTATGGCTTAATATTGTATTTTGTTCTTGAATCTTTTGTAAACGGTTCAATCTTAACATTTTTGGGATCCCGTGTAGAAAGGAAATGTTTCTTTATGAAAAATGTGTCTTTTGAGACCAAAACATTTTAACCCTAGTACTTTTATGGTTTCAGTAACACGTTTTTAATTAAATGACTTGATTAGCGAGTCTAGCACTTTATAAACACACACTGTAACGGTCTTGGCTATCCAGGGCATTACAGAACTAGTTTCTTAGGTAGAGGATTTTTTTGTTTTTTTTGTTTATGGTTGTAGGTACGAATGGCAGAGGGGACAAGGAGGTCTTGGATATATGTAAATATCAGGCGGGATGGCGACATGTCGCCCTTGATATTGTTTCAGAATATTAGGGGTGACTCCCTACTTGCTGCCTCTGATTTCTTGAATATTAGGGGCCACATAGCGTCGCCCCTGATATTGTCGCCTCTAAAACAGATTTTTCTTGTAGTGAGGAATAAGCTTTTGATTATTAGAGAGTATATATATTCAATGGTAATATGGAAAAACAAAATATAGCCATATGCAAAAATACAATAGACAAGGTGTTGGATTAAAGTAATGTTAAAACTCAATTGCACAAAATACAAGTTAATTGAAAGATGTAGAGGAGGAAGATCACAAACTCAAACCAATAATTATAAAAGTAAAATAAGAACAAAAAGAACAAAAGAGTGAAAAGAACAATAGTAAGAGCACAAACTCTCACACAACCAAAGTGTAGAGTAGTGAGGATCACCAACTTGAACAAGGTTTAAGACCTTTGTCCAAAAGCTTATGCCCCATATTCTCTAAGTACTAAGGGATCTCTCAATGAAATAACTCTGTGGAATTATCAAGCCTCTATGGTGTATTTTCCAGCCAAGTATTTTGTGGATAGAAAATGGTGTGTGATACAAGTGAGCATTTAGCTCCTATTTATAGAGCTTTGAGATACTCTTTGAATTTCAATATTCTACCCATCCCCATGACTGTTACCAATGTTTAATTTGATGTTTATGGAATTAAAATGAATATTTGGGAGTTAATTGAGATTTTAGAACCGTTCAAATTGAAGAAAAAAAATCTAAAATTGGAGTTGGCTGTCGGCACCTTTGGCCGTGGTCGCTAGCTATTGACTCCCAGGCCGCGGCCTGGGACACTTTTAGCCGCGGCCACAAGCCAGTTTCAATGTCCAATTTTTCAGTTTCCCAAAAAGCTTCTCAATCTCTTCCCATATGTTTTTGTAACATCTATACACCTAATGAGAGTTAAAAACATGACTTCAACTGCCATATTACATAATGATTCTATGAAATTCAAAACACAAATATGTAACTCTCAATATACACATTATTAGGCAATATCTGAGAGTTGCAAATTTGTAACTGATTTTGTAACTCCAAAATATGTTACATTTGGATACACACAAGTGTCCAATTTTGTAACTCTCAATAATATGTTACAAGGTATAACAAATCACATTTGTCACATTATTTAATCTAATATTATATTATATGTAATAATATAACATTCACTCACTTAGATTAAATAATCACTTTTGTAACACTTATTTAATCATTCAAACATTATATTAAAATATAATAATATCACTTATTAGATTTCATTAGCTGTTATTTATAGATTTCTCAAAATTAGTTAACATTAGAAATGACTTATCATGATTGTTCTCTATGTACAATCTAAAAGGTCGTTAAAAATCAATTATAAGTATGGTTTGGCAAACTTATTTCTCTTCAGGGTAAGACACTATCAAACCCTCTCTCAAATGGATACATGATGATTCTAATAATTTCCTTCGAGATCAATGATCTATCTTATGTGGAACGGTACGTTCTGAACATATAAGTATAAATTTGGCTCACACAAATATCCATTGTTTCTTATTTGAATCTAGAAACGTATTAAACAATGGAAAATCTTGTCAAAATCGGTCCGAGCACTTACATGGCTAGAACAATTCGCTTTCTTCAGGTTCACAAATGCCTAGAAAATCGTAATTACTACACTAATTTTCATGCCCAAATATTTATAAGAGTTGAGTATCATCCTTGATATTCGCTTTTGCCTTTCAATCTTCAAACCTTTCAAGTTTCTCTTTTTCTGCTTTTCTCCTGACTTTTACTTTTAAATCTTCACCTATGTAAATCCTATAATCGGCGTTTTTATAGAAATATATTTTTCTTAAAAGATAAATTGGTTGTTTCTCTTTATTGTAATTTTCGAAAATTCACTTTCTATTTTTGTGAATTTCGGACAATAATTAGCTTCCTTATTTAACTTTATATTGTCCAAATTTGTTTATAAATGGAAGTTTTATATTACAAATATTCAGTACTTACCCAAAGTCATTTATGGATTATTTGTTTATATTTTCGTGCAGCTCAAAAATTGAAAAACAGGAAATTGAATCTTTAATGTTATTAATTGTTGTTTCCTTTTTGAGCTTGTTTTGGATCCGACACAGGTCTGAGCTGTCCCCACCAAAATCGTATCTGTCGGATCAGCATTTTCTAAAAAAAAGGAACTCTTCATCAATCAAGAATATCTTCAATTATTCTGATATTTATTGGGAGATTCTTTTTCAGCCTTTATGAGCACGAAAAATGACTCTATAAATAGGGCTCTAAAGGCAATGAGAAAAGCGAACTCTTAGATGCATAATTTGTGAGCATAATTGTAATATTTGTGAGAGTTCCTATTTGTATTCAAGATCATAAGTATTCACGTGATCTTGTAGAAATATGTGTGTTTAGTTTTTAGTTGTGAGTTTATACCATGTTCATGAGTGAATACACATTGTAATTTTAACACAACGTTTATAGTATTTGGGAGAAGATTTTTACAAGCTTTGCGTCAGGAGGATACAAGCACTCGCTGGCCATTGAAGGGAGTTCAAGTGGTGGAGCGTTTCAATCAAAATCAGATTAGTGAAGAGAAGTACAACAAAGTTGCGACAAATCTCAAGAGGGAGTCTTGTTTTGTTTAAGTCAATATTTTGTACTTGTGATTCTTTATTAATTGGTTTTATTCTCTGGGCGTGGCCCCAAGGAGTAGGTTATCTGAAAGGGTTTCTGAACCTTGTAAAAATTCGTTGTGTTCTTTATTGTTTTGCACTGTCTTTTTATTGTGTTCAGTTTCTGTCGTGACAAGTTCGAATTCTGTTCCAACAGAAATGGAATCTGTGTAAACAGTTAATTACCATTCCATACTTTAATTAATTCAAATGGTTTAATTAATTTGGTAATTACTAAAAACAGAATTTCAACCTACTAATAAATGGCTCCAAGGTCATCTTCTTCCACTTTTCGTAAGTCTAAGTATGAGGCTACCCTCCAGAGGCTCACAAAATGACTTGCCATCATTTATCTCAATTAGGTCACTACCTTAAAATGAAGCTCATCGTAGGAAACAAGAAGGTGTTTTGGGCGATGATGAAAATATTTTTGAATTCAAGGCACATCAAATCCATAAGATCATCCCTTCCATTATTGGTTCATGTTTTATCACTCTTTTGTGGCCACCCAATGAAGCTAACCACAAATTTTCTTTTATCCGTAAGTAGTGGGGTCATGTTAGAAGCCTTCAAGAAAATGCCTCTAATTTGTGAGGATATCTTTCGCGTATTTATGCTATTTCTATATGACAACAATGTGATTTTTTAAATCATCCCTGAGGGCACAAATTCATAATCTCGGATTTTGACGACCTCAAATCAAATGTAAACAAACTTCTTTTTGTGGTAGGGATGTATGGGACTCTTCTTTCCTTCATGTTGATGTATTTCCCTTTACCAAAAATTTTGCCCAAGTTATTTTCTTTATTTATGTAACGACCCAATTATTCTAGACTTTTGACCATTAATGACTACTATACTAATTTTAAGAAAACTTACACATGAAATAACCATAACTTTATTTAAAAACTATAAAGTAAAGGTTAAATACAGGAAAATTCATTTAGGATATGGGATCCCATTGTTTTGAAAATAAAACAAAACATAACTTAAATAAATTGGTTACAAAATTAAGTGTGGAAAAATAATACATAGAAATCATAACTAAAAGACTAAAAAAAAACTCCATCCTCTAATCGAACGCTTAGTCCATCGATTCCATCCTGCCTCAATACACATCCCCAAGCTGCCAAGAATCTTTCCGTCGCCATAACTATTTTCATGCACATACAAAACATAAAGGAATGAGTCTAATGCCCAGCAAGGAAAATCTACTACAAGCATGAAACATAATCATACACAAAACTATAAGCTATAAACATATAACATATATCTATAAAGACGTACATTATATAAGACTATACTATTAATGGCCATTAAAACATGTCATAAACCATCTACGTCCCCTTTCTAATATCTGAGGTAGGTTAGATCACATGGTAGGTCTATGATAACCCATCTACATCCCCTGTCTAATATCTGAGGTAGGATAAATCATAACCATCAAACATAAGAAAACATAACATAACATACTATAGCATAACTTATCATAACATATAAGCATATAAAACTATCCTATTTTCCTTACCAATATATCGGGATGATGAGAACAAAGTCAGGATTTTTAAACACTCATAAAAACCATTAATATAGAGGTGAGTATTCTAAAAGAAAGAGATGAATGAACTAAAAACCACTGAGAATATTCTTACCGACAAAAAAACCTCAAGTTCGAAGAACTTAGATGCCTAACCAAGAATAGAGAAGACTGAGTTAGGACTATAAAACTAATGAAACAATACTGAAAGGAACTAGGAATAGGAATACCTTTGAAATTGCTATGACCAAACTGCACCTCGAAACCGAAATACACACTATGAACCTTACTTCCCAAGTGTCTAATAAGCTTAGAATGATAAAGCTTATAACCCCAACCCAAGTGTTTATCACTCTATAGTCTCACTAGCACCTGAAAGGCTCTGATCAATGCTTGAAGAATGAATGAAAAGGCTTGGTGTAGGTCCTATTTAAAGAAATCTAGGAATAAAAATCTTCTTTTTGACTTTGAATAAAAATAATGAATTTAATTGAAAATATTTGAATATCCTTCCGCCAAAGGCTTAGAACTTGGTCAAATTGTTCAGAGAGATTTAAGGGGTCAAAGCTTGATTTTTAAGACAAAAATAATAAAAACAAATAGAATCCTAACTTCTAACTCACTTAATCTCGTAACTATAAACTCACCTGCAGTAAAATCAACATATCTGGAGTTGTACAACTCCGATTTAGACTCTCTTTATACCGTTAGAAAGCTAATTCAATTATCTAAAACTTTCAAGAAATACTATTTTTCAAACTTCATAACATAACTGGGTCAAAAATAGGTCAAAAGTTACAGTACTCTAAAATTACGAAAAATCTATTTAATTATCTAAATCTCAAATAAATAAATTTGTGACAAATGTCATGCTCCTAACAAATTCTGGTGAAGACTAA